>NC_133648.1:289090591-289353146 GCF_009905375.1 Apium graveolens | reverse complement strand
TCTCGGGTTTTTCTCTGTATTTACGGTTTAACTGGTTGCAAATGAATAACGGAATAAACGAACTAAGAAATGGGCTATTTATATTTATGGAATATTGGATCGTTATGGATCGTTTTGGATCGTTAAATTAGTTACTTAGCCACTAAGTAACTATAAAAACGATACAATTAAATACCAGAATTGGATAATTATCAAAACCGAGCTTTTTATAAAACACTATATACGAAAATAACGTAAAAATATCCCGTCTCTCGAGAATACGGGTTTTATTGATTACCGAAATAACTATCGTATCAAAAATCTTGCGACGGGCCGTGCACGGGTCAAACAGTAATCCGGATTGAAAAAGTCAAAACACGGAAAATGTCCGGAATTACCAGATTAGGTTAGAAAGGAGTTTTCGGAAGAGTTTCGGGTTGTAAAAACGCAAAAACGGTTGAAGTCGGATGATTCCCGGCTTTATAAAATAATTTTGGTAATTATTCAGAAAATAATTAATAATTCATAAATCATTATAAAATCATCTAACAGTCCAAATATTACCAGAAAAATATCACAATTATCTATATTTTATTCTGGACATATAAAAATTCAAATATTCAAATAATATCACATCTAAACACCCAAACATCAATTCCAATTATCAGATAATTCACCAAAATTCACATAAAATCACATAAATAATTCCAAATAATTATAAAAATAATATCTGAAAATATGAGATATTACAATCTACCCCCCTTATAAGGATTCCGTCCTCAGAATCAGCAGAAGAGATCACTAAGGATCTTATCACAAATTTTCCATTTCCAAATAACCTCAATTTTCCATAATCTCAAATAAATCTTGTATTCCTTGTATAATAAAACTTTACAGGAGCTTCACTGTGCACCACTGTTCCATTCACACCTCTTGATTAAGTTCTTCAATAGAATTCCCTTTACTACTTGCGAGAAAAGATAGAGAGAAAAGATTAAAGAGAAAGAAAAGAAAGAAGAGATATAGAGAGAGAAATAAAGAAACAGACCGAGTTCGGTATATGCCACTGATATTCTAATCGCATTGCAGTCCACTGTCGTCCTTCGTAATTCCATCACATCGCCTTACTTTGACTTGACCAGGATACTCAACTTAACTTGATTGGCATACCTTCGAATATTTGGAATGATAAAATCATAGAATTTCAAAAAGAAGAGACTTTGACACCATGACGGAACCAAAATCTGAATTTGAGAAAAAGTATTGTTGAAATAAAAGAATAACTGAGAGATCAATATAATCAAATGAACTTGGTATTGCGTGTCCAAATTAAGACACTACTAAAGGTTGTTAACCTTCCTGTATTCATAATACACACAAGTGATGGCGTCCCATCCGACTCCTATCACACAGACAGGTATACCTTGTGTCCCCTATAGTTAGGGTTGTTCATCTCAGTCAGAATTAAAGAATATAAAAGGAATTCAAAATCAAATGAATAAAACTGAAAATATTTCAAAGATATAGTTCTAAAGGAAAATGAAAATCCAAGAGAACAAAATTCTGACTGACCCAAATAAATAAACGGGGTGTTAGGAAATATATCCTCTAACAGATACCTTCTTTAAGAGAGGTAAAGAAATTATAGAAAGAGAAGGTATTGCCAAAGTCTTAATACTTACTTTCTATTTGAACTCTTATGTTGAACTCCGTCATCCGATTTATAGATACTTCTTCATGTTCTAAGGATATCGAGAATCTTTGTCGTCGTCAAATCGTAGCAGCCTCGGTAGACTCCAGAATAGAATTTTGCAGCTTCCCGGAGTTCCATCCAGCTCAGCACAATCATCTCAAACGAATGCGCCTATCTTAACTTACTCGTTGGTACTATATCCAATAGTCCAACAGGAACTCGATATGAGCTCAAACGCCCTCACATAGCTATACACACTCCTACACACTCTCGTTTCTAGTATACTATAACCTCAGCTCTGATACCAACCTGTAACGCCCCCAAATCCGGGGTCAGAGATTTGGTCGTCACTATAAAACTTCAATCCAAATCAACCTGTTTAATCAATAAATAAATGCCAGCGGAAGATATTTAACATAAATGACCCCAACTAATCCAAGATCTTTTAAGGTTACAGTTCTAGAAACAAGAATTCCAAATTCCACAAATAATTTTTTTCACTTTCTTTTGACACTCTTTTCAATAAATTCCAACTCACAATTAAACCCACTAGTATAACTTCGAAATGAAGTATACTAGGCCCAAATAAAATACACAACTATAATATAATATAATATAAACAACTTTATACAATAGAACTTACACTAGCCCGCAAACCCTGGACCAACCACCTTCCAAAAGCTTCTTCTTTGCTTCCTCGAATTACGCAGCTAAACAGCGCAAGCTAATCCTCACTGGAGGTTAAATTTAAAAACAGGCAAGTATGAGCGGAAGAAATGCTCAGCAAGTTCATTATAGTAAATATAGGGTCGTTTGATATAAAACCGACATCTGCATCAGAGCAGAACATTTAAACTCATAGTTGCTAATCATAAAATTCTTTTGATATTTTCAAGCGAAAGGCTTCAGCAATACTTTGAATCTTGATAAGAATAAAACTCGTAAAATAGTGGTTACAGAAATATCGTAAAGAATGCTAACATGAAACAATGATTATAGAGTGGATCATAAACCCAGTCAAAACCGAACTCTTCAAATTAATACTTACTTTGCTATCATATCAAATTAGATATCAATACGAACTCTGATGCTCACAACACCCATACTGAATCAACATCAGTCATCTATACTAATACCACCTTTGATATTTAACAACAAACTAAGTATTCTCAAAATCATAAACTGAATCAAAGCCACAATTCACTTTTAATCCAAAACAGAATCAATACTTTTAATCCAAAACAGAATCAGTTGATAAATTATTATTCTATGAATATCAGATATGATATGATAATTTAGATTAGGATCATTCTCCGACGGACGTACTATCACATGCTGATCAGCCCGTGTGATAGCACAAGGTCATGATTCTTAGAAACGTGACCCCAAAAACACGAGTACTCAAACAAAAAGGCATAACTAGCCTGTGGCAAAATGGTGTCATAATATTCATATGGCACTTAGAAATAGCCCTCCGCTGGACCGTCCGTCCCGGTCACTTACGCAATTATGATCCAATCTTAAAACCTTTTATTGAAATGGGGTCATGATACTCGACACCCGAAATAATTTTATTTCCCCCAATTCTTGGGTAGGAATATTCGCAACCAAATCACTTTTCTCAAAATCTAAAACATTTATAAATCCGATAATTGGATAAGTAAAATCACTTGACTATTCTTAACATAGAACAGCAGACGAGTATTTGCATAACATAATTATTTAATTCAGCGATATGTAAAACATTTATCAATTCTAAACTGAGAATGGGGAACGCAATACTTGCATCAAAAGATTTAAAATAAATATCACTTGAACAATAAGTGATGATAGGGATACTTGCATAATATGATTTGAAATAAACGTCACTTGAACGATAAGTGAAGTCAGGGATACTTGCCTTTGAGATTTAGCAGTTAGTCACACTCGCAAACACGCATCTATTCTGACATTCTGTCTCAAAGCATCACCATCTTTCTTCTACTAATTCTTTGGTCTGCTGCTCATGCAGTGCTGCAACCTAATATTCCACACTGTTCAACTCTAGTCCTCATCCATGCCCTCTGGTTCTGATCATCTTGAAAGACTCGCATCTATAATTAAAAGATACAAATTTAATCGTCTAAACAAAAATCACTCAACGAACTGCGCGTCAAAATCCTATCGTCTACCCATACGATAGCCCACACATAATTATATCAGCCAAACACAGAAATCTTGACCCACATATGCACATAATTCACATAGCACATAAGCACATAACTCATATATCACATAATTCATATCACATAAGACTCAATTCATCAGAAGGGTCGACTCGATATGTTTAAAACTGAAATCGGATAAAAAATATGATTTTTCAGTCACTACGCGACTCATAATCGATTTACAAAACAAGCAACCTTTCGAAACAAAAAGGATTTTGATCTCGAAAGTATTTTTATTGAAAGCGGAATATTTTTCTGAGTCTGAAGGCGTTCGTTTCGTATTAAACGGACGAACGGTTGATTTATTATGAATTTTTGAACATTTTTCGGAATAAAAACAATCTCCGAATCATTTAATAATTAAATAATAGTGCTCGAACACCCGAAAATAACTTTATAAGAATTATCGAGCCTGTAAAATAATTTAAAATAATATTTTAAAACTCGAAACTATTTTTCAGAATTTTTAAATCAAAAATAAATAATTAAATCTAATTAATTAATCAATTAAAATTAATTAATAACTAATTAAATTAATTAATCAATTAATATTAACATTAATTGACTAATTAAATAATTAATTATCAACTAAAATTAATTAATTATTAATTAAGATTTATTTTAGAATTAAAAATATTTTTCGAAATTAAAATAATGATTTTTGAAAGTAAAAATGAATTTTACAAATGAAATAATGAATTTTGAATTATTATTAAATAGAATTTCCCAAAAACAGATTTTGTGATTGAATTTTGAAGGGAAGGGAATCAAAATCGGGTCAAAACCCCGGGTCAAATTGACCCGATTGGGTCACCCAAATCTCTGAAGAACACGGCCACCTCCCCCCCCCCCCAGAATCCGGCCACCGCCGCCCAGAATCCGGCCACCGCCGTCGACTCCGGCGAGGTCAAACAAGGGCCAAACTGCACCATCTCTTACGTTCTGTGTATCAAAATCGATCAAAATAAATCAAGTAATTCAACGGAAACCACAACAACAACAATTAATCACCCCAACCCTTAAATCGATCAAAACCCGACCCCCAGGTTCATCTTTTCCGGCAAAACTCGATTTTACTATTTACTGAACCAAATTCAACAATTAACATCTTAAAACGAAGCTTAAGACATGTATAATCAGTTCATATCATCAAAATAATCCAAAAATCATCCAATAAGAAACCCCAAATTTTCGAATAAAAACCCTAAAAATCGACTTTGAATTTTACCAACTGTTGAAACGATTTGAAGATATAAAATGATAGAGAATGGTCTGTGATTCATTTTGGTTATTCATACTTGTGATTTGGTGTTCAATAACACCTTCAAAATTGACTTTGATTTTCAAAATTCTTCAAGAACACCAAGAACACATATTCAAAGAATTTTCAGAAAATCAAACCTTAATTTCTATATGATACTGAACTCTATTTTTGAAGTATAATATACCAAATCGACCAGAAAAATATGCTCTACAACATGGAAGCATCAAATCACATCAACAACATCAAGAACAAATTTTCATAATTTAATTATCAAATAATTCGAATATAAATAAATAAATAAGAAAATTACCATGATTTCTGGGCAGAAACTGATGATTGATTCAGAAAGAAGATTTCGAGAGCTTCGTTTTGATATGCTGCACGCCCGAATCAGAGTTCGATAACGCCTTCGTTCGTGAGTTTGATTCTCGGGAACGTATCGGTTTCTCGGGTTTTTCTCTGTATTTACGGTATTTTAACTGGTTGCAAATGAATAAACGGAATAAACGAACTAAGAAATGGGCTATTTATATTTATGGAATATTGGATCGTTATGGATCGTTTTGGATCGTTAAATTAGTTACTTAGCCACTAAGTAACTATAAAAACGATACAATTAAATACCAGAATTGGATAATTATCAAAACCGAGCTTTTTATAAAACACTATATACGAAAATAACGTAAAAATATCCCGTCTCTCGAGAATACGGGTTTTATTGATTACCGAAATAACTATCGTATCAAAAATCTTGCGACGGGCCGCGCACGGGTCAAACCGTAATCCGGATTGAAGTCAAAACACGGAAAATGTCCGGAATTACCAGATTAGGTTAGGAAGGAGTTTTCGGAAGAGTTTCGGGTTGTAAAAACGCAAAAACGGTTGAAGTCGGATGATTCCCGGCTTTATAAAATAATTTTGGTAATTATTCAGAAAATAATTAATAATTCATAAATCATTATAAAATCATCTAACAGTCCAAATATTACCAGAAAAATATCACAATTATCTATATTTTATTCTGGACATATAAAAATTCAAATATTCAAATAATATCACATCTAAACACCCAAACATCAATTCCAATTATCAGATAATTCACCAAAATTCACATAAAATCACATAAATAATTCCAAATAATTATAAAAATAATATCTGAAAATATGAGATATTACAATCTACCCCCCTTATAAGGATTCCGTCCTCAGAATCAGCAGAAGAGATCACTAAGGATCTTATCACAAATTTTCCATTTCCAAATAACCTCAATTTTCCATAATCTCAAATAAATCTTGTATTCCTTGTATAATAAAACTTTTACAGGAGCTTCACTGTGCACCACTGTTCCATTCACACCTCTTGATTAATTCTTCAATAGAATTCCCTTTACTACTTGCGAGAAAAGAATAGAGAGAAAGATAAAGAGAAAGAAAAGAAAGAGAGATATAGAGAGAGAAATAAAGAAACAGACCGAGTTCGGTATATGCCACTGATATTCTAATCGCATTGCAGTCCACTGTCGTCCTTCGTAATTCCATCACATCGCCTTACTTTGACTTGACCAGGATACTCAACTTAACTTGATTGGCATACCTTCGAATATTTGGAATGATAAAATCATAGAATTTCAAAAAGAAGAGACTTTGACACCATGACGGAACCAAAATCTGAATTTGAGAAAAAGTATTGTTGAAATAAAAGAATAACTGAGAGATCAATATAATCAAATGAACTTGGTATTGCGTGTCCAAATTAAGACACTACTAAAGGTTGTTAACCTTCCTGTATTCATAATACACACAAGTGATGGCGTCCCATCCGACTCCTATCACACAGACAGGTATACCTTGTGTCCCCTATAGTTAGGGTTGTTCATCTCAGTCAGAATTAAAGAATATAAAAGGAATTCAAAATCAAATGAATAAAACTGAAAATATTTCAAAGATGATATTTCTAAAGGAAATGAAATCCAGAGAACAAAAATTCTGACACCAAATAAATAAACGGGTGTTAGGAAATATATCCTCTAACAGATACCTCTTTTAAGAGAGGTAAAAAGAAATTATAGAAAGAGAAGGTATTGCCAAAGTCTTAATACTTATCTTCTATTTGAACTCTTATGTTGACTCGTCATCCGATTATAGATACTTCTTCATGTTCTAAGGATATCGAGAATCTTTGTCGTCGTCAAATCGTAGCAGCCTCGGTAGACTCCAGAATAGAATTTTGCAGCTTCCCGGAGTTCCATCCAGCTCAGCACAATCATCTCAAACGAATGCGCCTATCTTAACTTACTCGTTGGTACTATATCCAATAGTCCAACAGGAACTCGATATGAGCTCAAACGCCCTCACATAGCTATACACACTCCTACACACTCTCGTTTCTAGTATACTATAACCTCAGCTCTGATACCAACCTGTAACGCCCCCAAATCCGGGGTCAGAGATTTGGTCGTCACTATAAAACTTCAATCCAAATCAACCTGTTTAATCAATAAATAAATGCCAGCGGAAGATATTTAACATAAATGACCCCAACTAATCCAAGATCTTTTAAGGTTACAGTTCTAGAAACAAGAATTCCAAATTCCATAAATAATTTTTTTCACTTTCTTTTGACACTCTTTTCAATAAATTCCAACTCACAATTAAACCCACTAGTATAACTTCGAAATGAAGTATACTAGGCCCAAATAAAATACACAACTATAATATAATATAATATAAACAACTTTATACAATAGAACTTACACTAGCCCGCAAACCCTGGACCAACCACCTTCCAAAAGCTTCTTCTTTGCTTCCTCGAATTACGCAGCTAAACAGCGCAAGCTAATCCTCACTAGAGGCTAAATTTAAAAACAGGCAAGTATGAGCGGAAGAAATGCTCAGCAAGTTCATTATAGTAAATATAGGGTCGTTTGATATAAAACCGACATCTGCATCAGAGCAGAACATTTAAACTCATAGTTGCTAATCATAAAATTCTTTTTGATATTTTCAAGCGAAAGGCTTCAGCAATACTTTGAATCTTGATAAGAATAAAACTCGTAAAACAGTGGTTACGGAAATATCGTAAAGAATGCTAACATGAAACAATGATTATAGAGTGGATCATAAACCCAGTCAAAACCGAACTCTTCAAATTAATACTTACTTTGCTATCATATCAAATTAGATATCAATACGAACTCTGATGCTCACAACACCCATACTGAATCAACATCAGTCATCTATACTAATACCACCTTTGATATTTAACAACAAACTAAGTATTCTCAAAATCATAAACTGAATCAAAGCCACAATTCACTTTTAATCCAAAACAGAATCAATACTTTTAATCCAAAACAGAATCAGTTGATAAATTATTATTCTATGAATATCAGATATGATATGATAATTTAGATTAGGATCATTCTCCGACGGACGTACTATCACATGCTGATCAGCCCGTGTGATAGCACAAGGTCATGATTCTTAGAAACGTGACCCCAAAAACACGAGTACTCAAACAAAAAGGCATAACTAGCCTGTGGCAAAATGGTGTCATAATATTCATATGGCACTTAGAAATAGCCCTCCGCTGGACCGTCCGTCCCGGTCACTTACGCAATTATGATCCAATCTTAAAACCTTTTATTGAAATGGGGTCATGATACTCGACACCCGAAATAATTTTATTTCCCCCAATTCTTGGGTAGGAATATTCGCAACCAAATCACTTTTCTCAAAATCTAAAACATTTATAAATCCGATAATTGGATAAGTAAAATCACTTGACTATTCTTAACATAGAACAGCAGACGAGTATTTGCATAACATAATTATTTAATTCAGCGATATGTAAAACATTTATCGATTCTAAACTGAGAATGGGGAACGCAATACTTGCATCAAAAGATTTAAAATAAATATCACTTGAACAATAAGTGATGATAGGGATACTTGCATAATATGATTTGAAATAAACGTCACTTGAATGATAAGTGAAGTCAGGGATACTTGCCTTTGAGATTTAGCAGTTAGTCACACTCGCAAACACGCATCTATTCTGACATTCTGTCTCAAAGCATCACCATCTTTCTTCTACTAATTCTTTGGTCTGCTGCTCATGCAGTGCTGCAACCTAATATTCCACACTGTTCAACTCTAGTCCTCATCCATGCCCTCTGGTTCTGATCATCTTGAAAGACTCGCATCTATAATTAAAAGATACAAATTTAATCATCTAAACGAAAATCACTCAACAAACTGCGCGTCAAAATCCTATCGTCTACCCATACGATAGCCCACACATAATTATATCAGCCAAACACAGAAATCTTGACCCACATATGCACATAATTCACATAGCACATAAGCACATAACTCATATATCACATAATTCATATCACATAAGACTCAATTCATCAGAAGGGTCGACTCGATATGTTTAAAACTGAAATGGGATCAAAAATATGATTTTTCAGTCACTACGCGACTCAGAATCGATTTACAAAACAAGCATCCTTTCGAAACAAAAAGGATTTTGATCTCGAAAGTATTTTTATTGAAAGCGGAATATTTTTCTGAGTCTGGAGGCGTTCGTTTCGTATTAAACGGACGAACGGTTGATTTATTATGAATTTTTGAACATTTTTCGGAATAAAAACAATCTCCGAATCATTTAATAATTAAATAATAGTGCTCGAACACCCGAAAATAACTTTATAAGAATTATCGAGCCTGTAAAATAATTTAAAATAATATTTTAAAACTCGAAACTATTTTTCAGAATTTTTAAATCAAAAATAAATAATTAAATCTAATTAAATAATCAATTAAAATTAATTAATAACTAATTAAATTAATTAATCAATTAATATTAACATTAATTGACTAATTAAATAATTAATTATCAACTAAAATTAATTAATTATTAATTAAGATTTATTTTAGAATTAAAAATATTTTTCGAAATTAAAATAATGATTTTTGAAAGTAAAAATGAATTTTACAAATGAAATAATGAATTTTGAATTATTATTAAATAGAATTTCCCAAAAACAGATTTTGTGATTGAATTTTGAGGGGAAGGGAATCAAAATCGGGTCAAAACCCCGGGTCAAATTGACCCGATTGGGTCACCCAAATCTCTGAAGAACACGGCCACCTCCCCCCCAGAATCCGGCCACCGCCGCCCAGAATCCGGCCACCGCCGTCGACTCCGGCGAGGTCAAACAAGGGCCAAACTGCACCATCTCTTACGTTCTGTGTATCAAAATCGATCAAAATGAATCGAGTAATTCAACGGAAACCACAACAACAACAATTAATCACCCCAACCCTTAAATCGATCAAAACCCGACCCCCAGGTTCATCTTTTTCGGCAAAACTCGATTTTACTATTTACTGAACCAAATTCAACAATTAACATCTTAAAACGAAGCTTAAGACATGTATAATCAGTTCATATCATCAAAATAATCCAAAAATCATCCAATAAGAAACCCCAAATTTTCGAATAAAAACCCTAAAAATCGACTTTGAATTTTACCAACTGTTGAAACGATTTGAAGATATAAAATGATAGAGAATGGTCTGTGATTCATTTTGGTTATTCATACTTGTGATTTGGTGTTCAATAACACCTTCAAAATTGACTTTGATTTTCAGAATTCTTCAAGAACACCAAGAACACATATTCAAAGAATTTTCAGAAAATCAAACCTTAATTTCTATATGATACTGAACTCTATTTTTGAAGTATAATATACCAAATCGACCAGAAAAATATGCTCTACAACATGGAAGCATCAAATCACATCAAGAACATCAAGAACAAATTTTCATAATTTAATTATCAAATAATTCGAATATAAATAAATAAATAAGAAAATTACCATGATTTCTGGGCAGAAACTGATGATTGATTCAGAAAGAAGATTTCGAGAGCTTCGTTTTGATATGCTGCACGCCCGAATCGGAGTTCGATAACGCCTTCGTTCGTGAGTTTGATTCTCGGGAACGTATCGGTTTCTCGGGTTTTTCTCTGTATTTACGGTGTTTTAACTGGTTGTAAATGAATAAATGGAATAAACGAACTAAGAAATGGGCTATTTATATTTATGGAATATTGGATCGTTCTGGATCGTTTTGGATCGTTAAATTAGTTACTTAGCCACTAAGTAACTATAAAAATGATACAATTAAATACCATAATTGGATAATTATCAAAACCGAGCTTTTTATAAAACACTATATACGAAAATAACGTAAAAATTTCCCGTCTCTCGAGAATACGGGTTTTATTGATTACCGAAATAACTATCGTATCAAAAATCTTGCGACGGGCCGCGCACGAGTCAAACCGTAATCCGGATTGAAAAAGTCAAAACACGGAAAATGTCCGGAATTACCAGATTAGGTTAGGAAGGAGTTTTCAGAGGAGTTTCGGGTTGTAAAAACGCAAAAACGGTTGAAGTCGGATGATTCCCGGCTTTATAAAATAGTTTTGGTAATTATTCAGAAAATAATTAATAATTCATAAATCATTATAAAATCATCTAACAGTCCAAATATTACCAGAAAAATATCACAATTATCTATATTTTATTCTGGACATATAAAAATTCAAATATTCAAATAATATCACATCTAAACACCCAAACATCAATTCCAATTATCAGATAATTCACCAAAATTCACATAAAATCACATAAATAATTCCAAATAATTATAAAAATAATATCTGAAAATATGGGATATTACACTTGGAGAAATGGAGAACTCCACCTTCACCTTTAAAACTAAAACCTTTCTTGTCTAACATACTCAGAGATATCAGATTCTTTGTCATAAGTGGGACATGCCTAACATCATTCAATGTGCAGAAATTACCATCATATGTACGAAGTTTAACCGAGCCTATTTCAACCGTCTCACAAATAACACTGTTAGCCATAGAAAATTTTCAACCGTTTGCTTGCTCGTAGGTTGTGAACCACTCCATGCGCAAACATATATGGTAAGACGCTCCAGAGTCAAGAATCTACACATCAGAGTGATGCGTGCGATTAACAGCACCTAGAGAAATATTTTCTTCAGAATTATCACCAGCTACAACAGCAGTAACTGCAATAGTACCCGCCAATTTATCATGTTGCTTCTTTTTCTTGGGACAGTCAGATTTCCAGTGCCCATTCTCTTTACAGTAATTGCAGGCATCGTTAGATTTCGAACCCTTATGAGTTGGTTTCTTAAATTTATTTTTCCCCGACTTCCCATATCCTGTACTCCTGTTGGCTACCAACCCAACAGCCCGATTATCTGCACCTGTACTAGCCGCCTTATGGCGCATCTCTCGAGAATGAAGAGAAGATCTAACCTCCTCTAGAGAAATAATATCTTCCTGCATTCGCATTCGTAGACTAAACAGATGTTTCTTGAGAAACAACTTATTTGTTAAAGATTTTGTCATGTAGAGACTTTCAAACTTCAACCATAAACCATACACGGTATTCTCCTCCACGATTTCAGTAATAATATCATCAGTAGAGCTGGAAATTCGTTCATTTTGTGTACTTTTGTGTCTTGTACTTTGTGTTTCGTGTCATGAATGCCTAAATCAAACCCGAACAGTTAATGATTCGTTTCGTGTTCATGTACCTTCATTTCATGTACGTTTCATGTCATGTTTCGTGTAATTTTAAAATTAATATAAAAATAAAGATAAATACAATTTATATTTAAATATTTTATTTTTACTAGTCGAGTCTTAAGTCAATAAGTCATACAAACGCAAGTGCAGTCAAATCTTGTGAAATTTAAATTTGAATCTATTTTGTATCAATTTTTCATAAAAGTAATATGTAAAATATTATTGTAAGATAAATGTATTCATATAATTATGATAAATATATTTATTTATTTATTTCGGGTACTTTCATTTCGTGTCGTGTACATAAGGGTACATCCAAAACCGACACTAAATTCATCCGTGTACTTTCGTATTTGTGTACTAAAAAATGTCAACTCAAACCTGTTATTTTCGTGTTGTTTTATCGTGTACAAAATTTCCGGCTCTAATCATCTACCTTGTGTGCCTTCTCTTCAAGACTGGCCATTTCAGCGCTTCCAGAAGCAACTAATTTCGTGTTCAACGACGTCCAAAGCCCCCGAATCCAAGCATTTGGGCTATATACCTGTGGCGCCCTCCAAACCCGGGTCAGAAGTTTGGGGTCCACACACACACACTTTATTTATAACCTACTTATAACAATAATAAAGATAATAATAATAATATATGCAGTGACCCTACTTACCAACCACCACGGACCGCAACAGGTTAAAGTATGCACACAAGCCAAACTCACTAATATATTACAAACCGTTCAAATCCCAATCATTCAAACTCAAACTGAGTATTAAACTTTATTACAACTTTTACAAACTTAAATTATCCCAAAAGAAGCCTACTAGCTCAGCTTTCTCAACCTGAACCCCTAGCTCTCGCGCTGGACTGGGGATCCTCTTTACCAACTGGTTCCTTTTTAACTGGAAAGAATATAAACAACATTGCACAAATGAGCTAACTAGCTCAGTAAGTCACAATGACAAAACTGAGAATAATGATCATCAAGTGAACATGATTATGATATCAAGTGAATAATGGATTATGATTTAGAATTGGATATTATACTTTTAATTTAAAAACCAAGGTTAGGCTGCTGATCAGTCACGCACTAACCCCGAGCAAGGCACACAGCATTGCTCTAACTACTGGATCCAAGGCACACATTGGCCTAACTTGACCATTATATGGTCTGACCACGAATCTGGTCCACAATTTTATAAAAACAGTCCAATTCTAACATTATAGCAGAATATGCAATAATAAACAATAACCAGAATCAATAACAACAATAAGTGTTTAACAATGAAAGGGGTTCAATCCTTGTAAGGATCAATAAGTCAATTTAAAAGCTTGGATGTTGGGTAATGAAGAATTGGATAACAGAGGAATCAACATTTCAGGGTTTCAAGGATTTGGGCTTTCAAAGCATAGGATGCAATGATTGAGTATACAAGTAATTCAGTTCAGTGTTTGGGATTTTGTTTGCATGTATTTGTAGAGTAATATCGTATGCTTGAGATTCGTGTTTGGGTACAGCACAATCAATGGTCTAGAAAGAATAAGGTCCATGGCTCAAGAACAATAACTGGAATCAGGGTTTGGGTTTCAGTGCTTCAAAGCACTTGCAATATCAACAAGACTATCAAGTACTACAATATCTCGAGAAAGTTCAGAACACTTGCCGGATATTAGCTTACTACACTGCACTCGCTTCCAATTACAACCGTCTTACTCCTCAACTATTTGTTTCCCTTTTCTACACCTTGCCTCTTCTGCTCACATATCATAAGCATCTATCAATAATCGACTCATAGAATTCTATTCAACACATACTTCTATCTACCCTTCGCTTTACCCAAATCCGATTAACGGATTGAAAGTTACGCAATAATCAGTAAACATCGAATATATAAACCGACAGTCAACCAACATATCACATATAACACATAATACGTCACATAATCAATGACATATCATTTATAAAGACATTTCGGGTCATAAATAGGCTTTCTGGTATTTAAAATGATTTTTAAAACATTTTTCGGAATTAAAACGGGTCATTGGATCAATTTCGGGTTAATAAACAGGGTTCGGTTGGCCAATTCTGGCTCCGAAATAATTTTAGAATAATTATCGAGCCTTGGAAATAATTTAAAATAATATTTTAAAGCTCGAAACTATTTTTTGGAATTTTTAAATCTTTTTTAAATAATTAAATCTAAATAAATAATTAATTAAAATCAATTAATAATTAATTAAATCAATTAATCAATTAATTTTTGAATTAATTGACCAATTAATCAATTAAAAATTAAGTAAAATTAATTAACTAATTAATTCAGATTTATTTATGAATTAAAAATAATTTTCGGAATTAAAATAATAATTTTTAGAATTTTCAGAAATTAAAAATGAATTTTTATAATAAAAATAAATAGGAAATATGATTTTTAAACATTTTATAAACAGGAATCCTAAATTTACAAAGTCTGAAAACTTCAGGGACCTAACTGTATCGTCCCCAAAAGTTCAGGGACCAAACTGCAAATATTACAGTCCAGTCGCCGGAAAACGTCGGGGTGGCCGCAGATCACGTTCCCGGCGTCCTCACCCCACCAACACCTCCAGATCACATCTATACTTTACCAGGAACACAACCAAGCCAACAAATCGTTTTAATCATATCTGAGTTGGCCGGAATTTGGCCGTGAAGTTTGCCAGTTTCCGGCGAACTTCGGAAATATTCAAAATACAACTCCCTTCTCTACAGACCTCGGTGATTCATGAAACTTATACGACTGGATTGCAAATTTCACAGAGAACACAACCCACTATATCACAACATCAATCTATTACAGGATAAGAAACCCCCAAATTTCAATTAAGAACATTCATACGGGTTATAAACCCTAATTTTGAAATTCGAAAATCAAACTCAAATTTGAACATGTTATTGAACTCCAAATCAGACGTATAATATACCAAAATCATCAGGAAAATAAGCTCTACAACATGCAATCATCAAATCATACAAACAATCATCCGAACAAAAATTCATATTTTTAATAAAATAAATTCGAAAATAATTAAATTTTTAGAAATTAATCCTTTGATTCTGCAGGTGTATGGATTACAGATTCTGATAGAGCTTCTCAAGACCTTCAAATCCAGTACTCGAGCTTTTCAAACAAAGATCAATAACACCTTCAAAAGTTGGTTTGATTCTTGAAACAGTTTATGAATATAGGATTTTTCTCAGTAAAATTATATATTTATCTGTCTGCAAATGATTTTTATACGAAATAAAATACGGAAAAAGGCTATTTATAATTACGGAAAATTAGTATCCCGCTGGATCATTCGGATATAAAACGGTACGTTTATTTGTAAAAACTGATCCAAACGGTATCGGTTTTCGGGATAATTATCCAAATCAGTACAATTTGTACTGCGGTCTTGGTCTCAGCGCCTAGTTACACGTACTACGAAGTGATAATTGGGATAGTTTAATAAAAAGCTCCCGTTTATCGAAAATACGGGTTTTATTGATTTACCTAAACGAATATTGTATCGAAAATGTTGCGCCGGGACCCGCGCAGGATAAACCGTACACCGGATCGAAAAAGTCGAAACATGGAATATGCTCGGAATATTACAATCAGGTTAGGAAGGAGTTCTCAGAAGAGTTTCGGGTTCCAAAAACGTAACAACGGGTGACGTCGGTTGGTTCCCGTTTTTATAAAATAGATTTTAATTACCCGGAAAAAAAGATTTTATAAATTTCATATGATTCTTATAAATCCATAAATCAACATAAAAATAATTAGGAAGATATGACAATTATTTATATTTTATTTTGGACATATAAAAATTAAAATACTCAATTAATATTATTTTTGAATATCCAAGTACAGATAACACTTAACAATTAACTCACAGAATATATACTGAACACACATAATAATTATTTAATAGCAAAAATAATTACACGATATATCCCGGATATTACATCCTTCCCTCCTTAAAAGGATTCTGTCCTCAGAATCTCCTAAGAAAACAAATGAGGGTACTTTTCTCTCATATCACTTTCTAATTCCCAGGTTGACTCTTCAACCTTTGGGTTTCTCCACAATACTCTTACTAACTTTACCACTTTATTTCTCAATACTTTCTTTCTTTCCTCTAGAATCTCTATCGGACTCTCTACATATGATAAATCTGCCCGAAGCTCTATTGGTTCATATTCTATTACATGCCTGGAGTCTGGATTATATTTCTTGAGCATAGATACATGAAAAACATTGTGAATGTGCTCCATGTGCGGAGGTAACGCCAATTCGTAAGCTACTTTGCCAATGCGCTTTAGGATTTCAAAAGGTCCGACATATCTTGGGCTTAGCTTCCCTTTCTTCCCAAACCTCGTTAGTCCTTTCCACGGTGATACTTTCAATAATACCAAGCTTCCTTCTTCAAATTCCATGTCTTTCCTTGACTGGTCTGCATATTTCCTCTGACGATCTTGTGCGGCTATTAATCTTTTCTGGATAAGTTCAACAACTTCCTTTGAAGTCAATAGCACAAACACGTAACATATCCTCGATTGTCTGGATCGTTCTTTCACTTTGGCCATCCGTTTGGCGGTGATAAGCTGTACTCATATTCAGTCTTGTTCCCAAACATTCTTGAAAACTCTTCCAAAATCTTGAATTAAATCTTGGATCTCGATCAGATACAATAGACACAGGAATTCCATGACGAACTACGATCTCAAGTACATATGGACTAACTTGTCGAGCGAAAATCTTTCATTTATAGGCAGAAAATGAGCTGACTTGGTAAGTCTATCCACTATAATCCAAATGGCATCATGATTAGCCCTTGTCCTTGGTAATCCAACTATGAAATCCATGGTAATATGTTCCCACTTCCACTCTGGAATCTCCAATGGCTGTAGCAATCCGCTTGGTTTCTGATGCTCTGCTTTAACTCTCTGACAGGTATAACATTTGCTAACCCATTCCGCAATTTCCCTCTTCATATCTGGCCACCAATAATTCTTCTTTAAATCTCTGTACATTTTGGTACTCCCTGGATGGATGGAATATCTTGAACTATGTGCTTCTTGTAAAATTTCATTCTTTAACTCCGTCACCGGTGGAATCCAGATTCTAGATGAAAATCTCCAAATGCTTTGATCATCCTTCTGCGTGCATAATTCTTCACCTACCAAATGATTTATATCTTGATCCATTACATCATCCTGACATTTCTTTATTTTCTCCAACAACTCCGGCTGGAAAGTCATACTGTACACTTTCGCTTCCTCAGGTTTGCAAACTCTAATTTCCAATTCCAATTTCTGAAATTCTTTATATATATCTTCAGGTACTGATAACACATTCAACCTTTCCTTCCGACTCAATGCATCTGCCATAACGTTCGCTTTACCGGGATGATAATTAATCGAGCAATCATAGTCTTTGATCAACTCTAACCATCTCCTTTGCCTCATATTAAGTTCCTTCTGGGTAAATATATATTTCAAACTTTTGTGATCCGTATAAATCTCACATTTCTCTCCATACAGATAATGTCTCCAAATTTTCAAAGCAAATACTATGGCTGCTAACTCCAAGTCATGAGTAGGATACTTCTGTTCGTGTGGTTTCAATTGCCTTGACGCATACGCAATCACCTTGTCATGCTGCATAAGAACACATCCTAATCCTTTGTGAGAAGCATCACTATAAATTACGAAATTCCCTTGATCGTCTGGAAGTGACAAAACAGGTGTCCGTGATTAATCTTCGCTTCAATTCCTGAAAACTATCTTTCGTACTTGTCGTTCCATATAAACTTTTCATTCTTTCGTGTAAGCTTTGACTAATGGTGTTGTAATCCTTGAGAAATTCTGCACGAATCATCGATAATATCCTGCCAATCCCAAGAAACTTCTTACCTCAGTGGGTGTTCTCGGTCTTTCCCAATTCGTAATTGCCTCGATCTTTGCCGGGTCCACTTTGATCCCTTCGTTACTGACTATGTGTCCTAAGAATTGAACTTCCTGTAGCCAAAACTCACACTTCGAGAATTTAGCATATAACTTCTTTTTCCTTAAAATCTCCAAAGTCGTTCTCACATGTTCCGCATGATCCTCTTCTGTCTTTGAATAGATTAAAATATCGTCTATAAACACAATAACAAACTTATCCAAATACTCCTCGAAAATTCTATTCATCAGGTCCATAAACGCTGCCGGGGCATTGGTCAATCCAAAAGACATCACTAAAAACTCGTAATGTCCATACCTTGTTCTGAAAGCTGTCTTTGGTATATCTTCTGGCTTGATCTTCAGCTTGATGATATCCCGATCTTAAATCAATTTTGGAGAAGTACTTGGCTCCCTTCAACTGGTCAAACAGATCATCGATTCTGGGTAACAGATACTTGTTCTTGATTGTCAGCTTGTTGAGCTCCCTATAGTCAATACATAATCTCATGCTTCCATCTTTCTTCTTGATAAATAATACTGGTGCTCCCCACGGGGATATACTGGGTCTGATTACTCCTTTCTCTAACAACTCCTATAACTGCTTCGCTAGCTCTTTCATCTCAACAGGCGCCATTCTGTACGGGGCCTTGGATACTGGTTCTGTTCCAGGTGTTAAGTCGATCGCAAATTCAATTTCTCTATCTGGAGGAAGTCCTGGTAACTCGTCGGGAAATACGTTTGGAAATTCATTTACAACTGGAATATCTTCAAGTTTTGCTGGCTCCTGACTTCTGTCGATCACATATGCTACGAAATGCTCACATCCTTGTCGTAATAACTTCTTAGCTTGAATTATTGTTAAGAACTTCTTTACTTGCTTCTGTCCCTTGAATGTTACTATCTTTTCAGTCAGGCGTCTTCACTATTACCTTCTTATTTCGACAATCTATCTGGGCATCGTGCTTAGATAACCAATCCATCCCTAATATAACGTCAAATTCTCCTAACTTAAATGGTATCAAATCTACACAAAACTTACTACCAGAAATTTCAACCTCACAATTTCCACACACTTGATTCACAGTTACACGTTCTTGATTAGCTAACTCCACAGTCATTATTTCATTTAAATACCCAACTGGACAATTTAAATTACTAATCAAAATCTTGTGAAACAAACGATCGAGTTGCTCCCGAATCTATTAACACTTTGGCACATAAAGAATTAACATTAAGCGTACCTGCCACAACATCCGTATCCTGGATAGCATCCCTCACTGACATGTCGAAGACTCTAGCCCTTTGAGTCTCATTTACTATTGGGGTAGATCCTATGATCCTCAAGGCATTACTGACTGGGGCTGATGTCTTGCAATCCCTGGCCATATGTCCTGGCTTTCCATATTTGAAGCATGTAAATCCAATGGCTGGAACCTTCACTGCTGGATTCCGGATAGGCTGATCCTTATTTGCTGGCTCTCTAGTTGGCTGATTTTGGCACTCCCTCGAATAGTGCCCTTTCTGGTTGCATCTAAAACATACCACATTCAACTTGTTACAAACTCCTCCATGCTTCTTTCCACAAACTTGACAATCTGGAAAAGTTAATCTCAACTGATTCGGCTGATTCACATTAGCTGGACGGTTGCCCTAGCCTCCGTCTCCTGCATTTTGTCTCCTAAAATTAAAATTTCTCCCTGACTGGAACTTGCCCTTCTTAAAGTTTGGAAACTTCCCTGGTTGTGACTGACCCTCACTTCCCTCAAATTTCCTTTTCTTGCTTTCCTTTTCCTTCTGGAACATCTCACTCTCTGTCTCTGCGATCGTAGCCTTCTGTACTACTCCTGCATATGTATCCAATTCAAAAATGGCTACCTTCCCTCTGATCCATGGTTTCAAACCCTGCTGGAATCTTTTAGCTTTCTTTCTATCAGTATCAACATACGACGGTACATACCTTGACAATTCCTCAAACTTATCCTCAAAATCTGTTACCAACATGTTCCCTTGCTTTAATTCTAAAAACTTCAGCTCCATTTGATCCTGAACAAACTGAGGAAAATAATTTTCTAAAAACAATTCCTTAAACCTTTCCCAAGTAATAGCATCTGTGCCTTCCAATGTCTTCACCATTTCCCACCAATAGGTGGCCTCATTCTTCAGATAGTAATTTGCAAACTCAACCTTCTGTTCTTCCTTTACTTTCACTAAGGCAAATGCCTTCTCTATTTCCTTTAACCAAACATTTGCTTCAATTGGCTCTAAGGAACCCTAGAATTCTGGTGGGTTTACTGCCTGAAAAGTTTTAAAAGTTACCTGGGGGTTGGTCTGTCTTTGTTGTTATTGTGCCAGGTGAACTATTTGTTGGGCCAAGATTTGAAGAATCTGGGCTATTGCTGGGTCCATGGGTCCTGGGTTCACATTCGGGTTTGTATCATCTTCGTTGTTATTGTTGTTGGTTTCTTCATTCTGGGTGTTGGTGTAGGTATTTCTTCTGGGAGGCATTTTCTGTAAAGAATCAATCAATTTATTTAGTTTTTGAATCAAATCTTTGCATAAAGGAAAAGTTTTGTAAAACAGGAATATCTCTTTTTGAAAACAGTTGTAACTAAGTAAATTGCATGCTTCTTTACAGAATATAAATAGTTATGGAAAATAGGGCACATGGTATCACAGGGTATAACTGGTGCAATAAATAAGGTAAGGTAAAACAGGTGCAATAAAGTAAATGGCAGTGGTGGAAAGGAAAAAGGTATTGATATATATAGATCAAAAGTTTTAGGTAGTACAAGCGTAAAGACGCTTCAGAAGTAAAAGCAAAAAGGGTACAACAACCTACTCACTAGTCAGCATAGCTAGTCTATAAATACAACTCAAAAATCTACTAATACACACTACACACTACTGTACATACTATATAATCACAACAACACTGCTCAGAATCTCCATTTCTGAATCTCTGGCTCATGGAAAATCTGGACCTCCTATCTCCTCAAGTTCCTCTAGAACCCACTTAGCCCACTCTACTAGGAAATCAGGGGTGATGTCCTCATGTGTAGCCTCAGCAATCCTCACAGAAGCTGCTCTACGAAATGCCTGGAGCCTCTCCCTAAGTCGCCTCTCACCACTCCCCATCTCTCTGTTACGCATGATATGCAATAACTCCTGGATCTGACCCTGTAGGAATTGCTGCTCCATAAGGCAAGCCTCAAACTGATGATATGGGACAGGATAGGAAGAGAACTGGAAAGGTACTCCTGTGACTGAATGACTAGTAAAGCCTGAATCAGCAGGTGGGGGTCCTCTGACAGGTGGCCTCACGCCTGGAGGTGGAATAGCCTCCAATGGTACGGGCTACAACACAGGTGGAGGTTGTATATCCAACACGGGTAGAACAATAAGACGTGAATCCGAAAATGGTACTCCAACTGAAGGCTCTGAGTGATCAGCTGATACGGTAATAAAAGAGTCGGCCATCACTGCTATCTGAAATCATATCAAAATATAAGAATCTCGTACCATAACGCAAACTATACTAATACCGGTTATACCGAAGCACTCAACCTCTCGACGTTCTATCTTTCTATTCCTTACTTCTAATCCTAATCCTCTACCCATTCCCGTCAACCTAGGCTTGTGTCAGTGACTTATAACCTGTAGCTCTGATACCAAACCTGTGGCGCCCTCCAAACCCGGGTCAGAAGTTTGGGGTCCACTCACACACCTTATTTATAACCTACTTATAACAATAATAAAGATAATAATAATAATATATGCAGTGACCCTACTTACCAACCACCACGGACCGCAACAGGTTAAAGTATGCCCACAAGCCAAACACACTAATATATTACAAATCGTTCAAATCCCAATCATTCAAACTCAAACTGAGTATTAAACTTTATTACAACTTTTACAAACTTAAATTATCCCAAAAGAAGCCTACTAGCTCAGCTTTCTCCACCTGAACCCCTAGCTCTCGCGCTGGACTGGGGATCCTCTTTACCAACTGGTTCCTTTTTAACTGGAAAGAATATAAATAACATTGCACAAATGAGCTAACTAGCTCAGCAAGTCAAAATGACAAAACTGAGAATAATGATCATCAAGTGAACATGATTATGATATCAAGTGAACAATGGATTATGATTTAGAATTGGATATTATACTTTTAATTTAAAAACCAAGGTTAGGCTGCTGATCAGTCACGCACTAACCCCGAGCAAGGCACATAACATTGCTCTAACTACTGGATCCAAGGCACACATTGGCCTAACTTGACCATTATATGGTCTGACCATGAATCTGATCCACAATTTTATAAAAACAGTCCAATTCTAACATAATAACAGAATATGCAATAATAAACAATAACCAGAATCAATAACAACAATAAGTGTTTAACAATGAAAGGGTTTCAATCCTTGTAAGGATCAATAAGTCAATTTAAAAGCTTGGATGCTGGGTAATGAAGAATTAGATAATAGAGGAATCAACATTTCAGGGTTTCAAAGATTTGGGCTTTCAAAGCATAGGATGCAATGATTGAGTATACAAGTAATTCAGTTCAGTGTTTGGGATTTTGTTTGCATGTATTTGTAGAGTAGTATCGTATGCTTGAGATTCGTGTTTGGGTACAGAACAATCAATGGTCTAGAAAGAATAAGGTTCATGGCTCAAGAACAATAACTGGAATCAGGGTTTGGGTTTCAGTGCTTCAAAGCACTTGCAATATCAACAAGACTATCAAGTACTACAATATTTCGAGAAAGTTCAGAACACTTACCTGGTATTAGCTTACTACACTGCACTCGCTTCCAATTACAACCGTCTTACTCCTCAACTATCTGTTTCCCTTTTCTACGCCTTGCCTCTTCTGCTCACATATCATAAGCATCTATCAATAATCGACTCATAGAATTCTATTCAACACATACTTCTATCTACCCTTCGCTTTACCCAAATCCGATTAACGGATTGAAAGTTACGCAATAATCAGTAAACATCAAATATATAAACCGACAGTCAACCAACATATCACATATAACACATAATACGTCACATAATCAATGGCATATCATTTATAAAGACATTTGGGGTCATAAATAGGCTTTCTGGTATTTAAAATGATTTTTAAAACATTTTTCGGAATTAAAACGGGTCGTTGGATCAATTTCGGGTTAATAAACAGGGTTCGGTTGGCCAATTCTGGCTCCGAAATAATTTTAGAATAATTATCGAGCCTTGGAAATAATTTAAAATAATATTTTAAAGCTCGAAACTATTTTTCGGAATTTTTAAATCATTTTTAAATAATTAAATCTAATTAAATAATTAATTAAAATCAATTAATAATTAATTAAATCAATTAATCAATTAATTTTTGAATTAATTGACCAATTAATCAATTAAAAATTAACTAAAATTAATTAACTAATTAATTCAGATTTATTTGTGAATTAAAAATAATTTTCGGAATTAAAATAATAATTTTTAGAATTTTCAGAAATTAAAAATGAATTTTTATAATAAAAATAAATAGGAAATATGATTTTTAAACATTTTATAAACAGGAATCCTAAATTTGCAAAGTTTGGAAACTTCAGGGACCTAACTGTATCGTCCCCAAAAGTTCACAACATCAATCTATTACAGAATAAGAAACCCCCAAATTTCAATTAAGAACATTCATACGGGTTATAAACCCTAATTTTGAAATTCGAAAATCAAACTCAAATTTGAAAATGTTATTGAACTCCAAATCAGACGTATAATATACCAAAATCATCAGGAAAACAAGCTCTACAATATGCAATCATCAAATCATACAAACAATCATCCGAACAAAAATTCATATTTTTAATAAAATAAATTCGAAAATAATTAAATTTTTAGAAATTAAACCTTTGATTCTGCAGGTGTATGGATTACAGATTCTGATAAAGCTTCTCAAGACCTTCAAATCCAGTACTCGAGCTTTTCAAACAAAGATCAATAACACCTTCAAAAGTTGGTTTGATTCTTGAAACAGTTTATGAATATAGGATTTTTCTCTGTAAAATTATATATTTATCTGTCTGCAAATGATTTTGATACGAAATAAAATACGGAAAAGGCTATTTATATTTACGGAAAATTAGTATCCCGTTGGATCATTCCGGATATAAAACGGTACGTTTATTTGTAAAAACTGATCCAAACGGTATCAGTTTTCGGGATAATTATCCAAATCTGTACAATTTGTACTGCGGTCTTGGTCTCAACGCCTAGTTACACGTACTACGAAGTGATAATTGGGATAGTTTAATAAAAAGCTCCCGTTTATCGAAAATACGGGTTTTATTGATTTACCTAAACGAATATTGTATCGAAAATGTTGCGCCGGGACCCGCGCAGGACAAACCGTACACCAGATCGAAAAAGTCGAAACATGGAATATGCTCGGAATATTACAATTAGGTTAGGAAGGAGTTCTCGGAAGAGTTTCGGGTTCCAAAAACGTAACAACGGGTGACGTCGGTTGGTTCCCGTTTTTATAAAAATAGATTTTAAATACTCGAAAAAAGTTTTTATAAATTTCATATGATTCTTATAAATCCATAAATCAACATAAAAATAATTAGGAATATATGACAATTATTTATATTTTATTTTGGACATATAAAAATTGAAATACTCAATTAATATTATTTTTGAATATCCAAGTACAGATAACACTTAACAATTAACTCACAGAATAGATATTGAACACACATAATAATTATTTAATAGCAAAAATAATTACACGATATATCCCAGATATTACAAAAGGTGGTATTAATACAGATGATTGATGTTGACTTCAGTAGGAAATGTTGTGAGCATCAAAGTTCGTATTGATATCTAATTTAATAGGACAACAAAATAAGTATTAGTACCAAGAGACCAGGTTTTGAATAAAGTTAAGATTCATTCCGTTCCAAATTAATATTTCCTTTCAGATAGTAGCAGATTCTCGCTCGATGAATTTACTTGATAAGTGAGTGAAAAGAAATAAAAGTATGCTACCAAGTGGTGAGTAAATGCAGTTGTCGAGATTTTTCTTTTTAGCTTTCGAATAGATGTAGAACATTTTGAAGCATCAGACGTCATCGGGTGCAGACGAATAGAAAATGCAAGAGACTGATTAAAGATTCTCGAATACGAGTGGAAATGATCATAGGTCAATTTAACCGAACAGAAGGAGACATGATAGGTAGAGAAGAACAGTCAGTGAAAATAGAAATTTCATGAACAGGAACTATTAAAATTGGAAAGAAAAGAAGGGTAGTGTAAATTAAGTTAGTCCTTTGAAATAATGAGATAGATATAACGATTGTGAATGAGTTGGTCTTGTTGTCACAGGTGTAACGAGTCCATAAGGCATTTATGTGTGTATGACTATGAAGAGTAATTTAGCTCCAAATATGTGAAATAAAAGATCGAGTTAGGGGTTGCATGAGCAACTGATAAATCTGATGACGGTAGGAGACCGTTAAAACGTGATTAAAGTAGTGAGTCCTGAGAAGTTTAAGTAGATACTTGAAATGTAGCAGTGTATGTTCTTTAGCATGATTCTAAGGAAAGAATCCTTCGAAGGGGGGAAGAATGTAACGCCTGAGAAATATTATGTAATAATTTTTATCAATAAATAATTATTATGTGAATTTTGGTAAATTATTTGATGATGGAGAATAATATTTGGATGTTTATTTCTGATAAAATTGAGATATTTTAATTTCCAATTATCCAGAATTAAATCTAGATAATTTTGGTATTTTTCTGGTAATTTTTGGATAATCATATGATTTTATAAGAATTTATAGAATTAACAATGATTATTTTTACATAATTATGAAATTACTATTTAGGATCAGAAATTGTCCCACTTCAATCGTTTTTGCGTTTTTACAACCCGAAACTCTTCTGAAAACTCATCCCTAACCTAATCTGATAATTCTGAACACTTTTCATGTTTTGACTTTTTCGATCCGGGGTACGGTTTGACCTGTACGAGTCCCGGTGTGAAATTTTCGATACGCAAATCATTTTATTTATCGATAAGAATCCATATTCTCAAAAGGCGAGACATTATTACTTTAATTTCGTATAAAGTATTTTATAGGAAGTTCTGTTTTGATAATTATCCAATTCTGGTATTAAAATCGTATCGTCTTTTCAGTTACTTAGCGGCTAAGTAACCTATTTTCGGAACTGATCTGTAAATGTAACTATTAAATTATTAAATAAATAAAATATGTGATGGTTCTGTCAGCTATGTGTTGCTGTATTATCAATTGTCTGTAAACTGTTGGACGCGAAGATTAATTTTATAATAAATTATCGAGCTGTATGCATTTAATTCATTTTTAAGCGATTTTATTGAATATTTATTCTCATAAATGCTAAAATTGCTTCTAAAATTATTTTTGTTGTTTTATAATTTTATTTATTATTTTTAGGAGTTTATAAAATTTAGAAATCAATATTTTATTTATTAATTATCTTTAAATGATTTTCCGACTCCATTTAATTATAAAATCAATATCTAATTTCGAGATGTTTTAAAAATCATGAAAATTTTATTTTATTAACTTTTAAATATTTTGAGAATTTTAAAACTGTTTCGACAATTTTCTGATTTTTATTTAACAGCCCGCCTGTTCGTTAAATCATAAAGCGCGAACTGATTTGCGTTTCAAAAATGATTTAGAAATTATGAAAACTTTATTTTGATAACCTCTAGTTGTTCCGAGATTCTAAAAATTATTTCCGAGAATCTTTAACTGATTTAACCCTTTAAAATGTTCGTTAAATTTTGAAATTCGGTGTACGACATCAGAATTTATCGAAATAACAAGGAAAAAGGAGGGGCGGGTGTTAATCGGGTTTACCCGTTTTCTCCCTATTTCTTCTCCCCCATCGATTCAATCTCTCTCTGCTCTCCTCTTTACAAATCTCTCTCGCCTCTCGACTCAACTCTCTCTTCCTTCTCTCTTTCTCGGCTCCGTCGCCGCTCTGTTTTCCGGTAATGATCTTTCGGCCGCCTTTCTTATTCCGGTTGTTGTCTATTACTCTGTTGGCTTATTTCAGTTTGTTGTTTGGTTTTGTTGTGGCCGCCCTATTGCCGCCGGCCCTCCGGCCAGGCAGCGGTGGTGGCGCGTGCTGTGTAGCCCTGTATACAGTCGTGATTTGCTTCGATTTCTACCTAATTCGTATATATATATATCTGTTGCATGTATATATGTCAGTTGGATGGGGGTTTTATGCTTTCCATTGTTACCTTGCCGCCTGTCTTTTCTTTTCCGGCGACGATTGGTTTGTTGTTGGTGCTGTGCACGCGTGCGTGCGTGTGCTATGGGATTTTATTTTGGTTATTTTATTTTCTGCACAAATCAGTTGATCAAGTTTTATGAAATAAAATAATACTTTGTGCGGGAAAAATGATGATAACAGTAATTAATCGGTAAAAATCACGTTGGATGTCCAGTAAACGGAAACCCGTGGATTTTGCCGCTGATAGGGATAAGTAAATTATGATAGTATAATTTATTTACTGCAAGGTATGGGCTGCTAGGCCCGATAAAAAGATATATGACATTCAGACCAGAAAGGTTAAGCCTGATGGACCAGATCAGGCCTGATGGAATAAAAAAGGCCCAAAAGCCCTGATTATTAATTAATTTCGTAATTAATTAATAAGGGAAAAATCAGCTGTTGAGAAGAGTCCCGATAAGGATATAAATCCTTATAGATTAGCCTCAAGGGGACCTAAAAGGATAAGGAATCAGTTTCCTACTATCTAGGACTCCAAAGTCCATTCTAATTATGAGACTTGCCCACCAAGTCTCCTATACCAAGTCCAATTCAAGGACTCCTAACATCTATATAAGGGGCCTCACCCCACAGATCAGAACTACGTTTTTTGGCTTGATTCTCTAATTCACAGAGATACGTAGGCATCTCGTAAAGGCAGAATTAAGCTACGAAACACGAGAGCAGCCATTAAAGGCCTTGAGCTCCCGAATCTTAGTAATAAATATAGCAAATAATAACCTTAGTATTTTATCCATAACATTTGGCGCCGTCTGTGGGAAGCATAACAACAACCATGGCGAGAACACGGAGAACAATTAGAGCTCCAGAGGAAGGAACACCATCAGAGACAACCCAGGTGATTTCGTCAACCGTGGAGGTTCCTCCCCATTCAACTTTTGCATCTACTCAGGGGGAAGCCCAGATAGGGGCAACTCAACCTCAGCCACAAGGGACAACTCCCCCGACTATTCAATGTACGAATCCTCAAGTTCAACAAGTACATATACCTGTGAATTCTCGACCCGTCGGGTATGAATATTCAACTATTGTTACTACTAACCCCCCTTATGGTATGCCCCTTCACCCTGAGGTTGGAGGAAGTGGATATGTTGGGCGAAGCGAAGCACGAGGGCAGTCGCCCCCCTATATACGAGGTTTGGCTCCTATTCCCAAGGATCGGGAATTTTCTGGTCCTTACACTGAGAGAGACTCCAAATCTTCGGATGATGAAGTGGCCCCGAGAAGGAGGCATCCTGGAAAAGAGCCAATGGCCGACGGAAGGCAACGCCCTCAAAGCACCCCAGGGGCAAATCCCCAAGAAGTGCAGGAAAGGATCAGGGCTCATGAGGCTGAAATCCAAAGGCTGAGGCATGATTTGGAGGCTCACCAGGCCACCAGACCCCAGATACCTCCTAGGGGGAGAAATCCTCCTCCTGTCATAGACCTGGATGGTCCGGTACGAAGAAGGGCTGTTGTCCCAAGAACTGATCCAAGCAATCTCCTTCCCCTTGGAGATCCTGATGATCCAACTCCACCCTTCACAGAAGAGATAATGAATGCCCATATCTCAAGGAAATTCAAGATGCCCACTATCAAAGCCTATGATGGCACGGGAGACCCCGCTAATCATGTTAGGACATTCTCTAATGCACTGCTGCTGCAACCCGTGAATGATGCTATAAAGTGTCGGGCCTTCCCTCAAACCCTGTCGGGTATGGCTCAAAGATGGTACAGTCGCCTGCCCCCAAACTCTATTGGATCATTCAGAGAATTAAGTTAGGCTTTTATTAAGCAATTCATCAGTGGAAGAGTCCATGAGAAAAGTTCAGCATCTCTTATGAGTCTTGTGCAGGGAGCTAAGGAATCCTTGAGAGATTACCTAAATCGTTTCACAAAAGAGGCTTTAAAAGTCCCGGACCTTGATGATAAGGTAGCCATGATAGCACTGCAACAAGGCACTAGGGATGAGTTTTTTAAGATGTCCTTGGCCAAACGCCCCCCTGAAAGCATGTTGCAGCTTCAGGAGAGGGCAGGGAAGTATATCAAAGTTGAAGAAAGCATGAGGAAAACCGTAGTAAGTAATGAGCCCACCGGAGGCTAGAAGCAAAAAACTGATCTGGAGTATATCGCTAAGGACAAGTATCCTAGAACCGAGCAAAACCCTGATTCAACCCCCAAGAAGGGAGGACCTGGGCAAAAGTTCACCAAATATGCTAAGCTAAATGCTCCTAGAAGCCAGATCTTGATGGAAATCGAGAAAGATAGAGATATTCGCTGGCCTAAGCCCTTGAAGGCTGATCCCGCCAAGCTAGATAAGAGCAAGTATTGCAGGTTTCACAAGGATGTTGGCCATGACACCGATGAGTGTAGGCAATTGAAAGATGAAATTGAGTTTTTGATTCGAAAAGGAAGATTGAACAAGTATACTGGAGATGGAGGGGACAGAAACAATAATGGAAGGAAGAACTTTGAAGATCGTAGGAGCGACCAAGACGATCAGGGGCGGAATCCCCAACCTAGAGGGCCGGTTATAAATGCAATTTTTGGAGGACCGCGACGCCCTCGAGGACCTGTGATAAACACGATCTTTGGAGGTCCAACTGCTGCTGGATTGTCCAAAAATTCCAGAAAAGCATATACTAGGGAGGTTATGCATATTGTTGGAGAAGCCCCGAAGAGGGCCAGGACAGAAGTAACATTGGCTTTTGATGATTCCGACCTAGAGGGTGTGAAGTTTCCCCATGACGACCCGCTGGTCATAACACCGATAATAGGAAATAGCCCGGTTAAGAGGGTCCTTTCTAAGGATGGGGTATAACGACTCCCAGTTGACACCAACTGACATGCCGATATATGGATTTGCTGGAGTAGAATGTCCTGTGGAAGGGATAATTAAATTGCCGACCACCATAGGTACGGAACCAAGGCAAGCAACGCAGATGCTGGATTTCGTGGTGGTAAAGGCTAGTTCAACTTATAATGCTATCATGGGGAGAACAGGGATACATGCCTTCAAAGCAGTCCCCTCTTCCTACCATTCAGTCATGAAGTTTCCCACCCGAAATGGGATTGGAGAAGAGAGAGGAGATCAAAAAATGGCTAGAAGCTGTTATGTGGCCTCTTTGAGGGCAGATGGAGTCGGGGGGCAGGTTCTTCCTATTGAAGATATGGATGTTCAAGAAAATGACGAGAATAGAGGAAGGCCAGCAGAAGAATTGGTTTCGGTTCCTTTAGACCCCGAGAATCCTGAGAGGATGACTTTCATTGGAGCCACATTAGAGGAGCCCCTTAGAGGGAAGTTAGTGAAATTTTTGCAAGAAAATAGTGATGTGTTTGCATGGTCAGCAGCTGATATACCAGGCATAGACCCGGAGTTAATTACTCACAAGCTAAACATGGATCCAAGCCGGAAGACAGTGAAACAAAAGAAAAGAAATTTTGCCCCGGAAAGACAAGAGGCTATAAAACAGGAAGTAGAAAAGCTCTTAGAGGCTGGTTTTATTGAGGAGATCCAATTTCCGGAGTGGTTATCAAATCCTGTAATGGTAAGGAAGGCTAATGGAAAGTGGAGGATGTGTTTAGACTTTACTGATCTGAATGATGCATGCCCTAAAGACTGTTTTCCGCTGCCAAGAATTGATACTTTGATTGATGCCACTGCTGGACATGAGATGCTGAGTTTCATGGATGGATTTAGCGGATATAACCAGATCAAAATGCGTAAGGATGACATTCCAAAGGTATCATTCATCACTGACTTTGGTGTTTATTGTTATCTTGTTATGGCGTTTGGTCTCAAGAATGCAGGAGCCACCTATCAAAGGTTGGTAAACAGAATTTTTAAAGATCTTATTGGTAAGACTATGGAAGTCTATGTTGATGACATGTTAGTCAAGAATCTAGTAAAGATTGATCATATAACCCATTTGAGGGAAGCTTTTGAGGTCCTGGGGTACCACAAGATGATGTTGAATCCTACGAAGTGTGCTTTCGGAGTAGGATCTGGAAAATTCTTGGGATTGATGGTCTCAAATAGGGGAATTGAGGCTAACCCCGATAAAATAAAGGCGATCCTGGACATGGAACCACCAAAAACTGTCAAGGATGTTCAGAAGCTCACAGGAAGGGTTGATGCGCTAGGGCGATTCATCTCCAAGTCAGGAGACAAGTGCTTGTCATTTTTCAAGTCACTAAAGAACATCAAAGACTTTGTATGGAGTGAGGAAAACCAGAAGGCATTTGAAGAGTTAAAGAAGTATATGGCCCATGCCCCGTTGTTGGCCAAGCCAGTTCTGAGTGAAGTTTTATTCTTGTACTTGGTTGTTTCAGAGAGCGCCTTGAGCGCAGTGTTGGTTAAGGAGGAATTGAAAGTCCAGAAACCCGTATACTATGTCAGCAAAATTTTGCATGGTGCTGAGTTGAATTATTCAGCTATTGAGAAATTCGCTTTAGCCTTGGTAATGGCTTCGAGAAAGCTGCGTCCTTATTTTCAGGCTCACCAGATTGAGGTGCTAACAAATCAGCCCCTGAGAAATATCATTCACAGTCCCAAGGCAAGTGGGAGATTGATTAAGTGGGCAATAGAGCTGGGAGAGTTCGATCTCAAGTATAAGCCACGTACGGCAATAAAAGCCTAGGCACTAGCTGACTTCGTGGTGGAATGTACCATACCCAACCAAGAAGCCGGGGGCAGGAAGATGCCATACCTCAAGACAAGGGAGTCGATAATGGGGGCAAAGAGAAGGATGATAAAGAATATTGGGTTCTCTATTTTGATGGAGCTTCAAAAACGAACTCCAGTGGAGCAGGATTGGTTTTGCAAAGCCCTGATGGGTTCTTAATTGAGTATGCTATGAAGCTAGACTTTCCAACCACAAACAATGAGGCAGAATATGAAGCCCTGATAGCTGGCCTTGGCCTAGCTGAAACACTTAGAGTCAAAAACTTAAAGGTCCGTGGAGACTCGAAGCTGGTCATATCCCAGGTAAAGGGAGATTTTGTGGCAAGGGATGAGACGATGGTTAAATATGTCCGCCTAGTAAGGGCTGTGATGACCCAATTTAATGAATGTCATGTTGAGCACATTCCAAGGGAAGAAAATGCTAAGGCATATGCGTTATCAAAGTTTGCTTCATCTGAGATTGAAGAAAGTTCAGGAAGTGTGTACTTCCGTGTTTTGAAGACACGAAGCATAGATATTAAGCTTGTGGTTCCCATAGGCCTGGGGACGTCATGGATTGATCCCATCAAGGCTTACATTCAGACCGGTTGGTTGCCAAACGATGCAACTGAAGCACGGAAGTTAACTATTCGAGCACTAAGGTACTCTTTGATAGATGGGATTCTGTATAAAAGATCTTTCGGGGTTCCTTACTTAAGGTGTCTCAGGCCCGATGAGGCACGCTTGGCTCTTGAGGAAGTGCATGAAGGTATTTGTGGGCAACACTTGGGGGGCAGGGCCTTGGCTCATAAGATAACCCGTTTAGGCTTCTATTGGCCAGAAATGATGGCTGATGCCAAAGAATATATGAAGAAGTGTGATCGCTGTCAGAATCATGCACCAGTTGTTAGACAACCCCCCGAGATACTGACCTCTATCAACTCGCCTATTCCCTTTGCTATGTGGGGGATGGATATTCTAGGGCATTTCCCTATGGCCACGACACAAAAGAAGTTTCTGATTGTAGCCATTGATTATTTCACCAAGTGGATTAAAGCCAAGCCCTTGGCCAAAATCACAACTAAGCAGGTTGCTCAATTCCTGTGGGAAAACATTATGTGCCGATATGGAATTCCCCGTATCCTCGTCACTGACAATGGAACACAATTCAACAATGAGGAATTCAAGAAGTATTGTGAAGAAAATGAAATTGAGTTACGGTTCACCTCTGTGGCTCACCCGCAAGCCAATGGGCAAGCGGAGGTAGCAAATCGGATAATACTGGATGGACTAAAGAAGAGGATCGAGAAGTCAAGAAATAATTGGGTGGATGAAATACTACCAATTTTATGGGCCTACAGGACTACCTGTAGAGTCACGACAGGAGCAACTCCCTTCAGATTGGCATATGGGGCAGAAGCAGTTGTTCTAGTAGAGATATCACATTCCTCTCCAAGGATTCAAGCTTTCAATGCAGAAGAAAATGAAGAAGGGCAGAGGTTAGCCCTTGATTTAATCGATGAAGTGCGAGATAAGGCACATGCAAAGATAGTAGAATATCAGAAAAATGCTTCATTCTACTACAACCTAAGGGTTAAAGAGAGGTTTTTCAAACAAGGTGACCTGGTCTTGAGAAAGATAGAAGCTTCTGGTGTCGGACAAAAAGGAAAGCTTGCCCCGAATTGGGAAGGGCCGTACAAAGTCAAGAGCGTTCAGGGTAGAGGAACCTACAAACTGGAAACTATGGATGGTTTTGAAGTCCCGAGAACCTGGCATGCACAAAACCTGAAGGTTTACTATGTGTAAGATAGTTGAAGTACGATTCTTGCTTGTCATTATGACAAGCAGGTTTAAAAGCACCTTGAAGCTTTGCTTTTACATTGTCAAGTTATTATTGATTAGGGTCGAACCCATGCTATGTAAGGTTTTGGAAAACCAGACTTCGTATTAAAGAGTTTGAAATTATTTCAATCTAAGGATGCTTAAAGTTTAAGTGCATATTAAGTATTGTAAAGAAGAAAGAGGCAAATAAGGAAAACAGCATATCTAATATAGCCCCGAAGGGTAACAACTTCTGACATAAACTAAATTCACATATTTTCTCAAAAAAATATACAAAAAAAAACTTAGGCCTTGGAAGGCTGAGATTCTTCGGAACCACTATCCGAGGAACCACTGTCCGAGGTCTCCTCGGACGTCTCAATGGTCCCTTCAGAAGTCCCTGCAGAAGTTCCGTCAGAACTGCCTTCAGATGCTTTGGAGGATGCGGGAGACACTGGATTCTGAGGCGCAGCCCTTGGAGGCTCTTCCACCCTGATCTTCTTCGCAGCAGGCGCAGGGTCTTCCTCGGATGAAGCCTCCTCCTCCCCAGAGCTAGACTCCAGTTCTTTCCTCTTGTGGCTTGGGCTTCTGAAGGGCCGTCTTTGAACATGTCAGCAAGCTTATTAGTAACGCCCCCCAGCTCCGGAACTCGCACAGGGCAAGGAAAAGAGGACTGCTCGAGGATCTCTGGAAAATCATCCTGGATGGCCTCCACAGCAGCATCCCAGCCCTCTTTGTAGCTAACTGGGTGAAGAAGGGCATCATGCTCCACCATCAAGTCTTTGAATTCATGGGTGTCCATCCAGCCATCAAAAGCTTTGTCCTTCTGCGCCTTCAGAATAACATTTTCGGCCCGGGCCGTTTCTAGGTCAGAAGTGGAAGAGGCCAGTTGAGCTTCAAGGGCCTCTATTTTCTGGTTGGCCTCCTCCAACTTCTTGTTGGCATCTTCCAGGCCAACCTTCCAAGCCTTAGCTTGGTGAATTGCCCCTTGGAAATGGGCGTTAGCCTGCAAGAGAAACAGCAAAAGTATGAGAAAAGAAACATGGAAAGGCAAGTATGAAGGGCATAGGTAGGGCGTACCGTCGCCAGAGCCTGGGCTCCAAAAAGCTCATTCCCCTCTAAGTCCTGTTGAAGGACAAAATCTTGATAGTCCACCGGGGAGATGAAATGCTTAGACCATTCCTTGGATAGCGCCGTGCTGCCCATGATTGAATCCTTGCCCCGGATCCCCCAAGCAGGTTGAAAATAGGCCCCTGGCCTCTGCTTGGTGCGCAAAAATTGGATGGGGCCTTCCTCGCTTGGCTCCGTTGCCTGGAGGAGGAACTCAGGGAAGCGGTCACCAAGGCGAGGGTCTTTAAAGACCTTCCCAGCCCTCTTCATCCTGGTTGTCTCCAGGTCCTTAGGCTTGGTAGCCTCCTCAATCTTCTCAGCCACTGCACCAAACAAAGTCAGTTGAAAAATCAATGGAATAGAAAATGAAGGAAATAAAAGGGGTAAGAGGGGGAACTTACTTTTCTTATGAACGGGCGAGAGGCCGCGTTCTACCAGGACGGTCTCCCGGATAAGGTCCCAAGAATGGGAAGTGCCATTGTCTTGCGTAAGGAGGTTGAAAGCTCTAGCCTCCTCCTCAGACAAAGTTATATCATTTGGGCTCCCGTCCACGGCCAGCCCAAAGGACGATCGAAACAGGGAGCCCCAATCTCCACCTTCCCAAACAATGAACAAAAAATCTTTCTTCCACCCCAAGTTGTTGTCAGGGATGGACTTCCCATTCACAATATGGGGAATAGTGGGGCGCTGATTTAGAGAAACCCAACCCGGACTTTTATCAGGGCTGTTCTTGAACTGAAAAATCTTTCTGAAGACAGCAACAGATGTGGGGACATTGTGCTTGGCGCATTACGACAGATAGCACAGAATATGAGCCTCCAAGAATTAGGGGGGAGTTGGCAAGGGCTGATGCCCACATCAGCCAGTAACAAAGGAATGAATGGATGAAAAGGGAGTCTGATACCTGCCCTTAGAGTATCCCTATAGACGCATAGCGCGTCCTTTTTCCACTGGCAGGCCCTGTCGGCCGGACCTGCAAGAACCATCTTAAAAGGTTCCTTGATTTTGAAGAAGCTGCTCAACTTTTCCAGCTCCTTGGGATCCCGTAAAGCACTAATATGATCGTGTGCGTCCAGATGCGCATCAGACGGGTACTCGTCCCCTCGAGTGTTGATCATGTCGATTAAAGAAGTATACCTCGATCGGATAGGGAACTCATTGGACTTTCTAGCCACGTTCATCTTGGCCAAGCGAGTCATTTTCTTGTCAGCCATCTGCAAAAAGGACACATACAGGATATCTTAAAAAGGGCACAAAAAAAAAGAGAAAGAGAAAGAAAAAGGAGGGATTTTACCTGAAGATGCGCTCCTAAAAAAAGGGCTTTGAGCTCCGACTTGCTGTTATTGCTCTGAGAATCTTAGCAGGATGAGAAAGAAGATAAACTTAGAAATGAGAAAGTGAGGAGTAGTAGCCTCTCCTCATTCCTTTATATAAGAGGAAAAGGGTAGTTGGAAGGACAAAAGCCCATTAAGGACAAAGGCCCAAAGAAAAAGGCCCAGAAAAAGGAATATTCCAGAATATTCCTAGGAATTCTAGAGGATTCTAAACAGGGTATATTAAGCCCAGATCAATAGTAAGCCCAGATCAATAAAGAGGCCCATTAATATTTGGTAAAGCCCAATAAAAGGGGCCCAGTAATATTTGGTAAAGCCCAATAAAAGGGGCCCAGTAATATTTGAAAAAGCCCAATAAAGAAGGCCAAACCCAAATCTAATTAGGATTTGGAAAATTTAATTATAGCCCTAAAAGATGTAAGGCCCAATGGAGAAGGCTAGAAAAAGACCAGAATCCAGGTCGTGAATCATGCCCGAAATCTTTCGAGCAGACACCCGAAAATAACGGGTAAAAAAGACCAGAATCCAGGTCGAAATCCAGGTCGTGAATCCTGCCCGAAATCTTTCGAGCAGATACCCGAAAATAGCTGGAATAATAGGACTGAATTGAGGTCGAAACTTCGACCAGGAATGAGGTCGAATTAGCCAAGCATCTTTCAAGAATGAGGATTAAAAACCCAGGTCGAAGTTCGACTAGGATCCTGGTCGAATTCCAGGTCGTGGATCCTAGTCGAAATCCTTCGACCAGGAAGCAAGAAAACCAAAGAATTTTCGAACAGGATTCAGGTCGAAATGTCGACTAGAATCCTAGTCGAAATCCTAGTCGATAGGCTCAAGACCAGAAGCTAAAAAAGTGGGGGAATTTTCGACCTAGATCCAGGTCGAAATTTCGACTAGGATCCTGGTCGAATTCCAGGTCGTGGATCCTAGTCGAATTTCTTCGACCAGGATGGCAAGGCTGACCCCTATTTTCGACTAGGATCCAGGTCGAAATTTCGACTAGGATCCTGGTCGAAAAAGGTCTGGAAATCTGAAAAATCCCAGAAAATTAGGAAAAAATCCAGAAATTAAGGATAAATCCCAGAAAATTAGGGATAAATCCCAGAAAATTAGGGAAAAATCCAGAAATTAAGGATAAATCCCAGAAAATTAGGGAAAATCCAGAAATTAAGTATAAATCCCAGAAAATTAGGGATAAATCCCAGAAAATTAGGAAAAAATCCAGAAATTAAGGATAAATCCCAGAAAATTAGGGAAAAATCCAAGAAAATTAGGGGAAAATTCCTGGAAATTAAAATAATTCCTGAATAAAAGGAAGATTCACTGTAAATGTGTAGGTCGCTCCACACTTTACGCAAAAAACGAAACCCTGTAAGGGAACGAATAGACTTAACTTCTGCGAAACCTAATCGATGTTTCCCAAAAGTTGGGGGGAAAATGATAGGGATAAGTAAATTATGATAGTATAATTTATTTACTGCAAGGTATGGGCTGCTAGGCCCGATAAAAAGATATATGACATTCAGACCAGAAAGGTTAAGCCTGATGGACCAGATCAGGCCTGATGGAATAAAGAAGGCCCAAAAGCCCTGATTATTAATTAATTTTGTAATTAATTAATATGGGAAAAATCAGCTGTTGAGAAGAGTCCCTATAAGGATATAAATCCTTATAGATTAGCCTCAAGGGGACCTAAAAAGATAAGGAATCAGTTTCCTACTATCTAGGACTCCAAATTCCATTCTAATTATGAGACTTGCCCACCAAGTCTCCTATACCAAGTCCAATTCAAGGACTCCCAACATCTATATAAGGGGCCTCACCCCACAGATCAGAACTACGTTTTTTGGCTTGATTCGCTAATTCACAGAGATACGTAGGCATCTCGTAAAGGCAGAATTAAGCTACAAAACACGAGAGCAGCCATTAAAGGCCTTGAGCTCCCGAATCTTAGTAATAAATACAGCAAATAATAACCTTAGTATTTTATCCATAATAGCCGCCGTCAGCGATGAGCCTCGGTGAGCCGACGGTGGGCGATGATGATCTTTATCTGAGTCCTACGAATAAAATAAAAACACAAACAAAGACATAAAATATGAATAAAAATGCGAATAAAAATAATTAATGTCTGAGATGTATTGCTGGTTGGGACTTGCGAATTTGAAATTGGATTGGTTGTTATGTTGTGCAATTGACGTCGAATTGTTCGACGGGCAGGCCGATAAACAAAGGAGACGCTGCCTGATTTTTGGGAAAATTAATCCCGAAAATACGGGAACGTAACCTATAATTATCGGGGACGTCGAATAATCATATACAATTATATTACATGAACTGGACTGCGATTGAGACAAGATAATTTATAAATAATCGATTACCCTGTTTTTCAAAACGACGAGTATACGTATTTTCTGAAAATAAATACCGAACCGGATTTCGAAGATGTGAACCATATTTGCTATGTGTATTTCGATAATACATATAAATATGAATTCGGTTATGAAATCGTATGGGTAGAATAGGATGACGATTTGATGTTAACCTTGAGCGGTTATCTGAATTAGGGTATTTCAACCCTGTAGGTTTAGACGGAAGAACCGAGACGTGACATCGGGCTAGGAACGATCTAGTGATTAGACGTCGAGATCAATGAAGATCCAATTGAAGGATCTGAATGTTGGGATCATATCCAGAATAGGATAGAAGTTTGACGATAAAGCCGAATGATTAAAGTCGAACCAAAGTTAACCGATAATAGTGGTTAAAGCTTATTGAGGCAAGTATTCCCGAACTTTCTTTTAAAATACTGCAATTATTTTTTCGATCATATTCTAAGTTCAGAATAGTTAAATGTTTTACATTTCGCTGCAATTACTCATATTATGCATGTTCATTTATTATTGTTCCTAAAATTCGATTGCTCTCTTGAGCAGATACCCATTCTTTCGGGTTATTTGTGAACCCTGAATTGGGATGTTTTGAATTCAAAATAATTTGACATCAAAATACTCCATGGGCTGGATAATGATAATGTTTTGGGGAATAAGTGTGTCTTAATCCTGAGGACCGGGATGACTCGTGCCTCGAGATGGGCCGTGGTGCCTGGATATCCGACCAGATCTATATATTGAGATATAGATCTGCATTATATTCTGACTGATCAGCAGAATATAGATGCGAACTAGTGTCCAGTCTAATTTATTGTTGATCGCCATTAATGACATTCCTTCTTGAAATAAAATGTGATTATGGTTTAAAGTTATTCTTTCTTAGCACTCAGTTTCGTGAAATTACAATGTTTCTAAATAAATTTGAGGTTCAGATTGTTGTTGCAGCATTAGTTGCTCAGTGATAATTAGAATCTTGAATGAATTGAGATCTTCTTAATTATTCAACCGTCCTTATCAAGCTGGTTTAGCAGGCTAAGTCTATGGAAACTTAGTCGATAATGATGGATACTGAATAGTTAGGAATTTCTTGAACGTCATTTTATGAATAGTTGTTGCATTCGTTGCTCAAGTATGAAGGATTACCAGAAGATATTTTGAAAACACGCAATTCTGAAGCTCTTACAAAAATGTCATTATTTCCTATGTGATTTATAGCAATGCAAATCAAATTGATTTTAAGATAATGAAGTATATCCTTTAAATAATTTCGTGTTTGGCTCTTCAAAATATTTCAGAGATTTTGTCCGGAAGTTTTCTTTGATATTAATGTTTGAAACTCAAAATATATACTTGCTGGGCATTTTTGGCTCACTCTTGCTTTGTAAATTCTTATTTCTGCCAGAAACATATAAGGATAAAAAGTGAATAGCTTTGATAGACAACAGAAGTTAGAGAAAGTTCCGCTGCGAGAGGTTGAAGGTGTTAGAGGAATGTGACAAGAGCATTAGTTCAAAGGTATCTATACTTGTATTTTAGTCATTGTGAGTTGTAAAGGGTTATATTATTATTTCATACCATAACCTGTAAACGATCCGGATTCAAGGGGTTATTTATTTATTTCTTTATTTTATGTAATAATTGTTTAGTGACATCAAATCTTGACCCCGGATTTGGAATGTTACAAGCTTTATGTTGGTGCCCATGAGACGGAATAGTGTGTTATTTTTAGTGAATCAGCTCTGTTCGTGAGCAACTTTCAGAGGTCGCAGTAACTTGTGCCAACCACCTATCATCCTAATAACCGCAATCATCATAACTTTAGCTGGAGAAACACTGAAAATGCGGTTCAGCAGTATCCAGCAAAGTAGTACAACCCCCCTGGTTTTCAGTAACTGTAATATGCAGCAAGGAAGCAACTCCAGCTGCAACAGTCTAATGAAAAATCTGAATTGGAAGAGTTGAGGCTCATGTGCAAGAGCCAAGCGGTTTCTATCAAGACCTTGGAAAATCAAACTGGGAAAATTGCCAATGTCTTGCTAAATCGTCAACCTGGTACACTCCCTAGTGACACTGAAGTGCCAGGTGCGAGAGAAGCTAAGGAGCAGGTGAAGGAAATTACATAGAGGTCTGGGAAGGTTGCGAATCCTGAACACTCTCAAGTTTCGGATGAAGAAGTTGTAGCTGAAGAAGAAATGTAGAAGGAAGATGAAGTGGAAACAAGGAAGACTACTGTTGAACACACTCCTCCTGAGGGTAATACAAGCGAGAAATGGATCTTTCCTCCACCTTCCTTTCCTAAGAGGCTGCAGAAGAAAAAGATGGATAAGCAGTTTGAGAAGTTTCTGGAGGTGTTCAAGAAACTTCATATCAATATTGAAGGGTTTTTAGCACATAAACGCATCGAAAACGTAAATTTAAATCTTAAAAAAACCGAAACCCTCCACAGGATCCATGTAAAAAATAATATTTAATTCGTAGTTCAGTATGTTTACCTTAAGAAGCTTTACGTTAATGGAAAGATGGAGGTTTTTAATGGCGATCCAAAAAATGATGAACGGAGATCCTTAGCAACTGCTCCTCAAGTGTGAAGCACTCCACCGGTATCCACCAAGAAAACGATGTAATGAAGGAGGAGGAGATGGAGAGAATTAGGGTTTTGTAAATATTTTTGGTTGAGGCAAAAATAGGGTCTATAATAGTATATTTATAGGCAAAATTTTCAGCTGAAAATTTTCCCATAAAAAATTATTATTATTAACCCTTTATTATTCTCACTAATAATTAAAACACCGTTTAATTATTAATCCTTTTTCTAAACTCTTTAGAAATAATTCTCTCACTTGATTTAAATTCCAAAAATTAAATTCTTAATTAATAATATTAAGAACCTTTTCTTAATTAATTTATAATCAATTAAATCTTATTTAATCAATTATTAAATTTGCCAATTAATTATTTATTTCATAAATAAATAAATATCAGCCATTATTAATTAATTCCTCCACTATTAAATCATTCTCTTTTATGGTATGACCCTGTAGGTTCAATATTAAGCCGGTAGTAGAAATAAATAATAATAAAAATATTTTATCATTATTTATATAAATTCTCTAATTCATTAAATATGATTAATTAATTAATCATATTTATTCTACATCGTGAAGGATACTTCTCAGCATATCGTGACTATCCGGATAATACGAATTCACTGCTTAGAATACCAAGAACCTATTCAGTGAGTAATTACCGTACAATCAATTCCTTCTACCCTACAATGTCACGATTAAATACAAGGCATGAAACTTGTGTCAAGCCTATCTTATTTAATCACTTGCTTTCCCATTCACTATAATTAGTTCTATTTAATGTAAATTAGAAACTCCTTTCTAATTTCATTCACTCTGGCCAGAGATTCCTGAACTAGCATAAGTGGATCAGCATTGAACATTCTCTTCCTTCACTGGAAGGGGTGGATCCTTTATTGATCTTACACTATCTTCGTGTACAAATTCCTATACCCAGTAGAGCCCTTATAATTGTCCCTGGAGACTAAGAACTAAACCAAAGCATAGTTCAGTGTACACAAGATGACTATGATGACCTCAAGTCTAAGGATACTTGTACAATTATCACTATGTGAACAACTGCTGACACGTGAGTGAACTCCATCAGTTGTTCAGCTGTGTGAGTCATGTTCAGTGAACTTATTCTATAATAAGCACCTACATACTAGCTATAGTGTCACCACACAAATGTCTATGAGAACAGACATCCTTCATAATGAAGCAAGCATAATATGTACCGATCTTTGCGGATTATTAATTACCAGTTAGTAATCCTACGACCAGGAACTATTTAAGTTTAGAGTTATCATCTTTTAGGTCTCACTATTATGATTTCATCACAATCTATAAAAAGCTTTACTCTAAACTGTGGTATATCTTATTTAAACATTTAAATAGATAGAGCCCGCAATAAAAATAAAACAAGTCTTTTATTAATATCAATGAAATCAAAACAGATTACATAAAAGTTATTCCTAAATCCTCATACATGATTGGACTTAGGACATATCTCTTTCAATCTCCTACTTGTACTAAAGCCAATCACTCTGGAATCTAATACCCATCTTGTCTTTATGACGATCAAAGTGACTCTGAGAAAGTGGCTTTGTGAGTGGGTCTGCTACGTTGTTATGTGTGTCAACTCTCTCGACATTGATATCTCCTCTATTTTCAACTCAGATTCACCACCAAAAACAAGAAAAATGTCCTGAGTCCTTCGCAAGTACTTAAGGATGTTTTTCACTACTTTCCGGTGGTCTTCACCTCGATTGGACTGATATCTGCTCGTCACACTAATTGAATAAGCAACATCAGGCCTTGTACACAACATCGCGTACATGATAGATCCTATTATTGAAGCATAAGGAGTCTTACTCATACGCTCTCTTTCCTCAGATGTCTTAGGAGACATTTTTCTCAGAAAGGGACACTCCATGGCTCATCGGTATGAGACTTCATTTGGAGTTTTCCTTGCTAAACCTTTTAAGCACTTTCTGGATGTATGTACCCTGGGTAAGACCTATCGTTCTTCTAGATCTATCTCTATAGTTCTTATACCGAGAATGTAGGATGCTTCTCCCAAGTCCTTCATGGTGAAGTTCTTTGATAGCCATACTTTGATTGATTGTAGCATCGGTATATCATTTCCTATAAGAAGTATGTCATCCACATACAATACAAGAAATGTTACTGCGCTCCCACTAACCTTCTTGTAGACACATGGTTCATCTATGTTTTTGATAAAACCAAAATCTTTGATTGTCTCATCAAAATGAATGTTCCATCTACGAGAAGCTTGCCTTAAACCATATATGGTTCGCAGTAGCATTCACACTAGGTGTTCATTTCCCTTGGAAAGAAAACCCTCTGGCTGTGTCATATACACTTCCTCCTCAAGTTCCCCATTGAGGAAGGCCATTTTCACGTCCATTTTCCAGATCTCATAGTCGTAGTAAGCAGCAATCGCAAGCAAAATCCGAATTGATTTTAACAGGGCTACAGGCGAAAAAGTTTCATCAAAGTCAATCCCTTGCCTTTGTTTGAATCCTTTTGCCACGAGCCTGGCCTTATAGGTCTCCACCTGGCCATCTGCTCCAATCTTTCTTTTGTATACCCACTTGCACCCAATAGGCTTAACACCTTCAGGCGCCTCAACCAGAGTCCATACTTGGTTGGTATACATAGATTCCATTTCGGATTTCATGGCTCTATGCCATTTCTCTGAGTCAACACTACTCATATCCTCATTATAGGTCACAGGGTCGTCATCATCAATGATTAACAACTCATTGTCATTCTCAATGACAAGGCCATAATACCTCTCAGGTTAGCGAGACACTCTCTATGTCCTACGAATGGGCTGTTCCACAGAAGGTTGTTCAGTCTGAACAGGTGTTTCCACTTGATCCGTAGTAGTTTGTGCTTCTTGAACTTCATCAAGTTCAATTTTGCTCCCACTGTTTCCTTTAAGGATAAACTCCTTTTCTAAGAAGGTAGCATGTCTGGAGACTAATACCCAATGATCGGTGTAAAAGTAATACCCCAAAGTCTCTTTAGGATATCCCACAAAATTACATTTTACGGATCGAGATTCCAGCTTATCTGGGTCAACTTTCTTGACATAAGCTGGACATCCCCAAATCTTAACGTGTTTAAGACTCAGTTTCCTTTCTTTCCATATCTCATATGGTGTTTGAGGAACAGATTTGGAAGGCACCTTATTCAGTAAATATGCTGAGGTTTCCAATGCATAACCCCATAGGAATACTGGAAGATTCGCATAGCTCATCATGGAGCGAACCATATCTAACAAAGCTCGATTTCTCCTTTCAGATACCCCATTTAACTGTGGAGTATATGGAGAAGTCCACTGGGAGACTATACCATTTTCTTTGAGATAATCTAGAAACTCTCCATTCAAGTATTCACCACCTCGATCTGATCGAAGAGTTATAATACTGTGTTTGGTTTGTTTCTCCACTTCATGTTTATATTATTTGAACTTTTCAAAGGCTTCAGACTTGTGTTTCATCAAATACACATATCCGAATCTAGATCTATCATCTATGAAAGTAATGAAGTACGAAAATCCACCCGTGGCTTGCGTAGACATGGGTCCACACACATTTGTGTGTACCAATCCTAGCAAATCTGCAGCCCTCTCTCCATGTCCACTAAATGGAGATTTGGTCATTTTACCCAATAGACAAGACTCGCATGTAGGATATGATTCAAAATCAAAGGGGTCAAGTAACCCTTCCTTATGCAATGTCCGCAGTCTATTTTCACTAATATGACCTAGCTTATAGTGCCATAAATAGGTCAGATTTTCATCATCTCGTTTTCTTTTATTAGTTTGTTCAATCTGAAGTAAATCATGCTCTACGTCACATACATACAGACCATTATTTAAAATGCCACGTCCAAAAAGAACATTATCTCTAAGGATAGAACATTCATTATTCTTAATAATAAATGAAAAACCATCCACATCCAACATAGGAATAGAAACAATATTCTTCACAATAGAGGGAACGTAATAACAATTATTCAAAATAATAGTCTTGCCCGTAGGCATATGTAAACTAAATGATCCTACATATATGGCCGCAACCCTTTCTCCATTGCCCATACGTAGAATCACCTCATCTTTTTCAAGAGTCCTACTTCCCTTTAGTCCTTGCAACGAATTGCAAATATGAGAACTACAGGTGGTATCTAATACCCAAGTAGAAATTTGACCTAGTGACATATTAACTTCGATCATGAACATGCCTGAATCAGAAGCGGTAGTCTCACTATCCTTCTTCTTCAATTCTGTAAGGTAAACCTTGCAGTTCCTCTTCCAGCGCCCCAACTTGTTACAGTGAAAACAAACAGCTAAATTAGGACCAGTCAACTTGTGAGCATCTAGTATGCTCCGTAGTGATAGTGCAGAAGACATGACGAATATAGTAAATCTGTGAATGATAAACATATAACAACACTTAGCAAATATTCAATTTTATTTCAAAACACTATATGAATCGGGTCTTTATTCATAAGTGTCTCCCACTAGTTTATCTAATTTTTTCAACCCCTTAAGTGAAAATTAAGCATTCATAATGCTAGTGGGAATAGGGATCCTACATTCCATCACACAACCTCGGCTGTGGTACGAAATGTCATGTGATGTTCAATAGGCAGACAACTCTTGTCAATTACAACTTATGTTATTCCCTAATATAAGTTTAGCCTCTTGAATAATTGAGTCACGGCTGTGGCATGACAAACTCAATATTCTGAGTCAAGTCTAACCCAACATTTCGTACAATTGAATCAGTCTCCAACGGCCCACGGCTGTAGCACGTACCGACCTTTAGATTCTAATTCAATGTACACATCTCTATGTAATAGACAAGTATTTCTTATTTCGAAATCAAAGCCCTCGGCTGTAGCACGAAACGACAATGATTTAAAAATAAGAACCACTTTCTACCATGTTGGAAGGCTATGACCGACACAAGCCCGTTGTGTCATTGGCCAATTACTACTTGATATTATTTAATTTTAGAGGGATTATATTACGTTACAGTCATAATCATATGATAAAGAGATTCTTCCTTTTAAATTAAATATTTCAAATCAATAATCGATAATCAGATGATTCCCAGATTGGGTGGAGCATTGTCAAGAGGCGCACTTAATAACCCTTTCTTACAGATAGAAATCTGTTGTTGACAGAATCATCCTTTCTCTTAATATTAAAAATTTATATTCAATTACGTGTTTCATAAACACAAGAATCTCATGATCGTATTCATAATATTTATTGTTAAGGTAAGAAACGATTCCTATTCTAGATTTTCTAGAGCACGCCTTATATTGATTTAAGTTCACCTAAATCTATCATCGCATGGTAAACATAGGCATATATCTCATATATAAAATTAAATAAACAAGTAAATGTAAAGTGCAATAAAGTAAATGTGTTTGGTTATGGCCCCATCCTATGTGATCTTTATCAAGCTCATGATAAAGATCAAGGTCAATCTAATATGGTGATGGAAATAAATATAACTACTTATTACATAAGTCTTCTTCTTTGTTTAGAATTCTAGTATGCCTCGTCTTCTTCTTTGTATCACCTCCATTGGATAGCCTTCTTGAGTCTTCAATTTCATTACATGATTGAAATTAAAACTAATCTAATGAACTTACAAGAATAACTCGAGTTACATTCGAGATTTATGATTACAAAGATTGACGACATGCAAGTCGTATTTAAAACCAAAACCAAAACCATTACACTAAGGTCGAAAGGCCATAACCATCCACCATGCTCATACAACACATAAAAGCATGTTAAAACACATAATCTGATCTTAACATATCATATTATCCATGATCTAATCATAAAAAGAAATTATGACAAAAATCAGAAAAATCAGAATCAAATCAGAAAAAACAAGAATCACTGTTTACGGGCAGTAAACGACGTCAAATGCCTTACAGACGAGTCATTGATAGCTTTATCTATCAGTTTTGTTCAGACGCTAGTTTACCTATGAAATAGGGTATTCGTTTGCGTAAATCGAACACCAGACCCAGATTTCAGCAAATCTGCAGCAGCCAATTCAGAATCCATATCTAATATGATTCTCATAATTAGAACAAACATAAATCATGTATATATACATACTTATATAAGCATATAATATCAACATCAAATCATGGCGAATCACGTACATGCTCATATATCGAAAACAGTTAAACACATAAACGAATTAAAAACTTTTCGCAAGTAACTCTGATGCCATTGAAGGGTTTTTAGCACATAAACACAGCGAAAACATAAATTTAAATCTTAAAAAAACCGAAACCCTCCGCAGGATCCATGCGAAAAATAATATTTAATTCGTAGTTCAGTATGTTTACTTTAAGAAGCTCTACGTTAGTGGAAAGATGGAGGTCTTTAATGGCGATCCAAAAAATGATGAACGGAGATCCTTAGCAGCTGCTCCTCAAGTGTGAAGCACTCCACCGGTATCCACCAAGAAAACGATGTAATGAAGGAGGAGGAGATGGAGAGAATTAGGGTTTTGTAAATCTTTTTGGTAGAGGCAAAAATAGGATATATAATAGTATCTTTATAGGCAAAATTTTCAACTAAAAATTTTCCCATGAAATATTATTGTTATTAACCTTTTTATTATTCTCACTAATAATTAAAACACCTTTTAATTATTAATCCTTTTTCTAAACTCTTTAGAAATAATTCTCTCACTTGATTTAATTTCCAAATATTAAATTCTTAATTAATAATATTAAGAACCTTTTCTTAATTAATTTATAATCAATTAAATCTCATTTAATCAATTATTAAATTTGCCAATTAATTATTTATTTCATAAATAAATAATTATCAGTCATTATTAATTAATTCCTCCATCATTAAATCATTCTCTTTTATGGTGTGACCCTGTAGGTTCAATATTAAGCCGTTAGTAGAAATAAATAATAATAAAACTATTTTATCATTATTTATATAAATTCTCTAATTCATTAAATATGATTAATTAATTAATCATATTTATTCTACATCGTGAGGGATACTTCTCAGCATATCGCGACTATCCGGATAATACAAATTCACTACTTAGAATACCAAGAACCTATTCAGTGAGTAGTTACCGTACAATCAATTCCTTCTACCCTGCAATGTCATGATTAAATACAAGGCATAGAACTTGTGGCAAGCCTATCTTATTTAATCACTTGCTTTCCCATTCACTATGTTTAGTTCTATTTAATGTAAATTAGAAACTCCTTTCTAATTTCATTGACTCTGGCCAGAGATTCTTGAACTAGCATAAGTGGATCAGCATTAAACATTCTCTTCCTTCACTGGAAGGGGTAGATCCTTTATTGATCATACACTATCTTTGTGTACAAATTCCTATACCCAGTAGAGCCCTTATAATTGTCCCTGGAGACTAAAAACTAAACCAAAGCATAGTTCAGTATACACAAGATGACTATGATGACCTCAAGTCTAAGGATACTTGTACAACTATCACTATGTGAACAACTGCTGACACGTGAGTGAACTTCATCAGTTGTTCAGTTGTGTGAGTTATGTTCAGTGAACTTATTCTATAATAAGCACCTACATACTAGCTATAGTGTCACCACACAAATGTCTATGAGAACAGACATCCTTCATAATGAAGCAAGCATAGTATGTACCGATCTTTGCGGATTATTAATTACCAGTTAGTAATCCTACGACCAGGAACTATTTAAGTTTAGAGTTATCATCTTTTAGGTCTCATTATTATGATCTCATCACAATCCATAAAAAGCTTTACTCTAAACTGTGGTATATCTTATTTAAACATTTAAATAGATAGAGCCCGCAATAAAACAAAACAAGTCTATTATTAATATCAATGAAATCAAAACAGATTACATAAAAGTTATTCCTAAATCCTCATACATGATTGGACTTAAGACATATCTCTTTCAAATATACCTTTCGGTGAAGCTCTTGAACAGATGCCTAGTTATACGAAGTTTATGAAAGGTATACTTTCTCAGAAAGTGATGCTTGATGATTTAGAGACAGTTGCTCTCACGGAGGAATGTAGTGTTGTGCTGCAACAGGAGTTGCCTTCAAAGCTTAAAGATATTGGAAGTTTCACTATTCCTTGCACCATTAGAAGAGTGTCATTTAACAAATGCTTATGTGACTTGGGAGCTAGAATCAATCTGATGCCTTTGTCAATCTTCAAGAAGTTGGACTTACCTGATCCAAAGGCTACTCATATGACCTTGCAGCTGGCCGACCGTTCTATTACATATCCATGAGGCATTGTGGAGGATGTCTTGGTCAAGGTGGATAAACTCATCTTTCCTGCTGATTTTGTAATTCTTGATTTCGAGGAGGATAAGAAGATTCCCATAATCTTGAAAAGACTTTTCTTGGCTACTAGCCAAACCTTGATAGATGTGAAGAAGGGTGAGATCACCATGTGAGTGCTGGATCAGGATGTAACTTTAATGTGTTCAATGCCATGAAATTCCCTACGGAAAATGAGGAGTGCTTAAAGGTGGAGCTGCTCGATTCTGTGGTTACTTCAGAACTTGATCAATTGCTAAGGTTTGATGCCTTAGAAAAGGTCTTGTTGGGGAATTCCGATAGTGAAGATGATGAAGGTGATGAGCAGTTGCAATATTTGAATGCTTCTCCCTGGAAGCGAAAAAGGAAATTCTCAAATGGCTGGATGCAGGGATCATCTATCCCATTTCTGAAAGTTCTTGGGTGAGTCAAGTTCAGTGTGTTCCAAAAAAAGGAGGTATCACCGTTGTTGCTAATGAGAAGAATGAGCTCATTCCTACTCGAACAGTCATGGGTGAAGAGTTTGTATGGACTACAGGAAGCTGAGCAAGGCCACGAGAAAGGATCACTTCCCTCTTCCTTTTATTGATCGAATGTTTGACATATTGGCTGGGCATGAGTACTACTGTCTTCTGGATGGCTATTCGGGCAATAATTAGATTTGTATCGCTCTAGATGATCAGGAAAAGACTACTTTCACTTATCCATTTGGTACTTTCACCTTTAGAAGAGTTTCTTTTGGTCTGTGTGGAGTACCGACCACATTTCAAAGATGCATGATGGCTATTTTCTCTGAGATGATCGGTCATAATGTGGAGGTGTTCATGGACGACTTCTCTGTGTTTGGAAATTCATTTGATGAGTGCTTGCAGAATCTTGGCAACGTTCTTAAAAGGTGTGTTGAGACCAATCTGGTTCTCAACTGGGAGAAATGTCACTTTATGGTGCGACAGGGCATTATTCTTGGTCACAAGGTCTCTAGTAAGGGTCTTGAGGTGGACAAATCCAAGGTGGGGGTCATTGAAAATCTTCCTCCACCAATTTCATTTAAGGGAGTTCGTAGCTTTCTTGATCATGCGGGTTTCTATAGACGGTTCATCAAGGACTTCTCATAAATCTCTAAACCTTTGTGTAATCTTTTGGAGAAGGATGTCCCGTTCAAGTTTTTGATGATGAGTGCCTAGCTGCTTTTGAGTTTTTGAAGAAGAGTTTGATCACAGCACCTGTCATAACTGCACCTGATTGGAATGAACCTTTTGAGATGATGTGCGATGCAAGTGACTATGCAATGGGAGCAGTTCTTGGGCAGAGAAAGAACAACATATTTCATGATGGTACTCAACTGAATTATACTACTACTGAGAAATAACTTTTGGCCATTGTCTACGGTTTTGAGAAGTTTCGATCTTATTTGCGTGGGATGAAGGTGACAGTTTTCACTGATCACTCTGCAATTCGATATCTCATCTCGAAGAAGGACTCGAAGCCTAGATTGATTGGATGGGTTCTTTTACTTCAGGAGTTTGAATTAAAGATTAAGGACATAAAGGGTACTGAGAATCATGTCGCTGATCATCTCTCTCGTTTGGAAGATCCAAGTGCAACTTCATAGGATAAGACATTAATAAATGAGTCTTTTCCCTATCAGTAGCTATTTGGAGTGCAAGAGGAAGAACCATGGTTTGCAGATATTGTGAACTACCTTGTGAGTAATATCATGCCTCCGGACTTGTCGTAAGCTCAAAGGAAGAAGTTTTTTCATGAGATGAACTGGTACATGTGGGATGAACCATATCTGTTTAGGCATGAGCTGACCAAATCATCAGGAGATGTATTCCGTACAGCGAAACGAGGGGGATCTTGCGAGACTGTCATTCAACTGTTTATAGAGGCCACTATGATGGAGAGAAGATAACAGCTCGTGTCCTTCAAGCGGGATTCTTCTGGCCTACATTATTTAAGGATGCGCATCACTTTGTTTTGAAGTGTGATCAATGCCAGCATGTGGGTAATATGTCCAAGAGGGATGAGATTCCTCTTAATGTGCTTCTCGAGGTTGAAGTCTTCGACGTTTGGGGAATCGACTTCATGGGGTTGTTTATCTCATCTTGCAATAATCAGTATATCTTTTGGCGGTCGATTATGTGTCGAAATTGAAGTTAAGATTTTGCCGAAAAATGATGCGAAGGTAGTGCTTAATTTTCTTCATAAGCAGATATTCACACAATTTGGGACTCCAAGAGTCATAATTAGTGATGAGGGATCGCATTTTTGCAATCGCAAGTTCACTGCCATGATGCAAAGGTATAATTTGAATCACTATAGCCTACCATCCTCAGACTAATGGTCAAGCTGAGGTGTCTAACAGGGAGATCAAGTGTATTCTAGAGAAAGTTGTGTGTCCATCAAGGATGGACTGGTCTTTGAAGCTTGATGAAGCTGTTTGGGCATATAAAAGAGCATATAAGACTCTTTTAGGAATGTCTCCGTTTCAGTTAGTTTATGGTAAAGGGTGTCATTTGTTTGTGGAGCTCGAACATAAAGCGTATTGGGCTTTAAGGAAGTTGAACCTTGATTTGGATGCGGCTGGTAAGAAAAGAATGCTTCAATTGAATGAACTCGACGAATTTCAGCTTCAAGCGTATGAAAATAACAAAATGTACAAGGAGAAAGTCAAGAGGTGGCATGATAGGGATCTAGTGCTCAAATCATTTGTGCCGGGATAACAAGTTCTGTTATTTAACTCTCGTCTCCGTCTTTTTCCTGGAAAATTGAATTCGAGATGGTTCGGGCCTTGCATAATCAAAATGGTATTTCCACATGTAGCTGTAGAGATTTTTGAGAATGATCCAGGCCAATCATTCAAAGTAAATGGTCAGAGGTTGAAACATTACTATGAGGATACGACAAACCGTGAGGTGGTTAGTGTCATTTTATTGTCTACTTGATCTCGAGATTCTACGTCAAACTAACGATGTAAACCAAGCGCTTTTTAGGAGGAAACCCAAGTTTGTTATACATTAGTAGGTAGAGGAAGCAGAAAGAAAAGAAAAAAACACAAAGAAATTAAAAAAATAGAAAAATTCAGGGCCAACTACAGTTGCACGGTGCGCCCGCGCTATGGAGCGGGGCAGCCGCGCTATTTTTCCAGAAACTGCGCGCGCCCGCGCTGCCTGGCGGGGCGGACGCACTAAAATGTCAGAAGGACGGCGCGCCCGCGCTTAGTCCTTGTGTTCGAAAAAAACAGCAAAAAATAAGAAAAAATCGGGGACTTTATTCCAAAATCAATTCCCACCCGATTTTTACTCTTCCACATCCCAAATTTCCCTCTCCAAATCAAACTCATTATTCCCATTATCAATTCCCACTTCTTTTCCATAACTAATTCTCTCTCAATCTCCTATATATACATACACTTATACGCAAACTTCTCCATCACTTCTCAAACTCTCAAACACACAAATCTCTCTTACAACTTCTATTCTCTCAAACTTATTCAATCTCAATGGCTCCAAAAAGACAACGAACTCAAGTAAGCACTGATTCTTCGAGTGCGGGTGGTGTGAGGCCTAGACTTTCAACTCCCGAGGCTGAGGTGGAGTATGTGAGGCTGCTTTCGAAGCCTATAGCCAAGGAATGTGGTTTCCTATCATCGGGGAAAGATGGCAAGTTATTGGAGATGATTTTGGAGATGGGATGGGTTGCTTTTTATGAGGCACCCGTTGTGGTGCCCATGAGTGTGGTGCGTAAGTTTTTTTCTAATGCTAAGGCGGAGTAGAACGGTTTTACCGGGGTGAGGGGGATGACTATGGACTATAGTGCTGAGGCAATTCGTAGGTATTGTGATGAAATTGTGTGTGGCGGTTGACGTTCATTTGCCCGCACATGAGCAGCTGCAGCTCCCTAGTGCCCTGATTGATAGTTCAACACTGTTGAATATGACATAGTGGTATGGTGGGAAGCCCGATCCTAAGGGGCTTGGATATTCTTATGACCATCTGCCAGATGGAAGGCTAGCGGATCAAACTTATACTGGTGGGACTTCACAGGCTCGTCGAGCAGCTTGGAGAGCTCAGTTGGGAGAGGAGGCTAGTCCTTCGGGATCGCAGTAGCAGTAGCAGCAGGAGGAAGCACATGACAGTGCTGGTTTGAGTACGACGCCGGATAGGCGTTTAGCTAGGAGGATGGATGTGATGCATGACATCCATAGCAAATTTGCACATGACCTCACCTAGGCGTTGATGACAGTGAATATTATAAGTTTGGGGGTAGTAGTTATGGATTATGTGTTTTATATGAGTCGCATATAGTCTGCATATTCATGCTAGTTTAGTTCATATAGTCGCATATAGTCTGCATATTCATGCTAGTTTAGCTCATATAGTTCCATATTTTTCATGTAGATATTTATGCTAGTTTAGTTCATATAGTTGTATATTTTCCATGTAGTAGTTTTTTTATATTTTCATTTTTGTAGTTTATTTATTTATTTTTTATGATAGTTGTTTCATATAGTTTCAAGTATTTGCAACATAACATGATCCCTTAGATGATTTTGCCGATTGATTTGTGATATTGATTCTAGTGTAGTGATGTTAAGACTTGTCGAGTTGATTTGCATGCTAGAGACAATTGTATTTCACTATGTCTAATAGGTTGCTTGAATGCTAGATCAGGGTCATGGTTTATTTGTTTGTCGAAGTTTAATCGCTTGTTTATATTTAGAATTTAGGATATTCTCTTAATAATTAAATAACATGGATATTTAAAAGTTGGAGAAAATTGGATGTCATTACTAGTTGTTGTGGCTAGTAGCCGGCTCATTTTATACGAGTAGTCTAGGGTTGAACGAGATGGAGCGAAACACACTTGTTCATAAATTTATGGAAAAAGAAAAAAAAGAAAAAAAGAAAAAGAAAAAGAATATGTGTTTATCCATAATTGATCACAAGTGGGCTCTTTAATACTCGAGTTATTAAGTTCTTAGGGGACTTTGTGCCTAGTGACCTAAGGCTTTTTATAGTTTGGGATCCACTAACCTAACGCTCGCTACATGGATATTATTGTATAATTCTTTTGTGGACCTCACTCATTGCACAGTCATATAAATATATTTATGTTCTTTTTACGATGTGAATAAGAGCATGAATCCATGTAAAACTCTAACATAAGAATTGAAGTGTTATAAGTTATTTTGATTGTAGCTTATATTCTATTTATAACCTTGCGATTTCTTTGATGAGTAGTGAGTTATAATTATTGATCTAGTTGTGATAGTATATCTGTAAGCATTTGCACACACGCACGTTTCTGGCTTGTAAGTTGATTTATGGGACTTGATTGATCTTTATGCGAATAAGTGTATTTGTTGAGATGTTGCTTGTTGGTTGGTTTAGTTATTCTATGGGGATCGTTTCATTCATATAGTTTGCATTCATGCATTTTTATTTCTTGTTCTTTGAGTCTATTTATGCTTGAGGACAAGCATCGGATCAAGTTTGGTGGTATGTTGAGTGGCATTTATGTCACTTTATAACGCTTCGTAAATCTTTGAATTGGTGTTTTGTACTCGAGTTGTTAGTGTTTTTAACATGTTTTGTAGTGTTTTTGCATTTCAGGCATTTAATACAAATACAGGTGAATTGGCATTATTTTGATGCTAATATGGTGTTAGAATGGTGTATAGAATAAAAGCCCGTGAAAAGACCAACTCAAATCAGCAAGAAAAGAATAAGTCAGAAAATTATCCAGGTCAAGATAAAAGAATCCTGATTCTCTTATGATTCTGATTGATGGACTTCTACTCTGCATGGGTTGCTATATATACATAACTTAAGGTCGTTTTTCATAATAAGACGTACCATAGCTTAAGGAGAAGGCGTAAGAAGACCGTAGAGCACAATTCAACCAAGGAAAAGATGATCTAGTTTATATTTGTGATTCTTTGTTTTAAGTTGTAACTTTGGATGCTAGTTTTCTTATTCGTGAACCTATACTCTTGTTGCGTACTTGGTTTATTATTTATTCAGTATAAAGACTACATTTCTTATACCATGCTTTCGTCGGAACCCACATTGATGATGAGTCTGATTATGGGCTAATCGTTATCGTGGGTGTCTAACAGATTTATTTATGGATTTCTTTAGTTAATTTATTTCGATGCCTTAGTGTGTGGTGATTGTATGATAACCTAGTATTATTTGTGCTTATTCATCTTATGAGCGTCGCGGACTTATAAGATAGTGTGTTAATCTTTAATGAAGCGAAAGTGAATTTAAGGGTTTAGAACTTGCCATGCTAACATAGGTTCATGTATTTGTTATGCATGATTTATAGGTAATTTTAACCATCTTACTTGCCCTATGTAATCATGATAGATAAATTGTGCATTAAACCGTTATGTTGTCAAATTCTATAGACATATAGGGTCTCAATATAATTGGTGTCTATTCAGTTTCTATCTCTTTTGTGGATGTCTGGTAGTATGGTATTTGTATAACGAAAGTTGGCATTTATCGGTTTCGTGTTATCTGATTAGTGTCATCACCATTACATGCTAAGGTTAAGAATGAAAAGGCTATTGAATGAAGTATTTAATGAAGTTAGAATCCCATGTTTGGGTCATATAATATTCAACTCTCTTTAATCTCTTAGTTAATGTTCTTTAGTATAATCTATTATTCCCAAGGAACTAACAATGAGATTTATAGAAGGGGGGTTGAATGTAAATCTCAAAACTTTTTCAAGTTTTGAGCAGTTTCAAAAGCTAAGTGTATGATGAACAGATGTGTGTGAATTGCTTTGAGCAGGTGCAGACAGATGTATATTCAAGACACAAATGTAAAGAACACAAAGGCCTTAAAAACTTTTCTGGTGGATTTGTTGTTCCACCAGAGATGTGTATTTCAGAAAATCTGTGATACAATGTTCATAGCTGCTTCCTAGTACAAACTAGATGATTTTCTCTCTATATTTTTCTAAACAGCTCTGGAAAATTCACTTCTAATTACTAGCTGCAACTTGGTTTATATATCACCAAGTTTTCAAGTGAAGACAAAGATAAAATACAATCATAAAATAGTTCTTCACATGTTTCTTCTTCATTTCTCTATCCAATGCAATCTAGGATAATATGTGAATCTTTGAATACTTCCTTGTTTACACCAGAATGGAAATGCTGCTTTTTCTTGATTCCTCCAAGAGGCTACCACATTCCAATTGTCTCTGTCAACCCATGTGCCTCTGTCAGCTTATGAATTATCACTATCAACTGCTATGGAACTGAGCATCCGTTGAAGCTTTCATCCATTGATGGCTTTATCCATTGATGCTTTAGTGACATCCGTTGATGCTTTAACAGTTGAAGCTTTATCCATTGATGCACTCATTCATTGATGGATGTTATCTGTTGATGCTTTAGAGACATCCATTGAAGCTTTGTTTCTCATGTTTTGAAGGCCTTTAATCTATCAGTTGATACTACTTCATTTATACAAAATTACAAGGCATGAAATATTTACAATTAGCCCTCCTATTTGCATATCCACTAGTAGTCAACATGACTTATAATTTCCCACAACTTCTTAGAATTATAACTTAAATACAGAGACTGAAATGTGCTACAATCCTAAACTTATTTCTAAGTAAAGCTACTCCATCAACGGATAGTCAAAGTGGTCTTATCCGTTGAGGCTACAAACACTAGATTTCTACTTAAGTGTTTTGTTTAACTTATCATCAAACTAATACATATATTCCTAACAATCTCCCCTTATTTATGTCTACTAGAATTATAGGCATAAATTCAGGGTTAACTTGATGATAAAAAAACACTTAACAAATATATGAGTCGAAACTAGGTAGAAATTCAAAAGTGCTGCAAAAGTGTATGTACTGAGATAGAATTGAAGACTTACAGTGTTTCCAAGGGTGCTCCTTTAGTCTGAGCAAATCATTTTATTTTCCTTTGTTCCCTTGTTTTCTTCCCTAACCTCCTGTCATTTTCCTCTACTTGGAGTTGGAGTTGTCTATAGAATTCAGCTTCATCTTCTTCACTGATATCCAACTTAGATTGCATATCCTTGAGAGCTTCATTACTGTCAATTTTAAGCTTGTCTTCAAGTCCGAAAAATCTTCTGACTCCTTTATTGTCTCTGAACTCCATCAACCAATGAGGTGATTTATGAATTGTAATTCCATGCTCAGGGATGAGTAATGTTCTAGGCAAGGAATTTGACTCCCGCCAATTTTTCCTTATACTGGCAATCTTGTTGAGAATCTCAGTCTTGGAAGTCCTGGTAAAGCCAGTATCCCTTTTGATAGATGAGTAGACTCTAATCAAGGTAGAATAGCCCTCACTTATAATTCTTTGAAGAGGCCAAGTCTTTTCCACACTTCCTTTATACTTGAACACTAACCTTTCTGGTAGCTGTCCATAGGCATTTATTCCCCTTACTTCCTCCAGCTCATCCAGGTAGAGGTCAATATATGTATATTCTTTTATGTCACAAATGTGAACATAATCATCCTTTGAGGCTTGTGGCTTAGGCTTAGGTTTATGTTTCTGAGTGAATTTACTTGAGGTTAGAGGAGGTGTTGATTTGGATTTTCTTTTCAGTTTCTTTGATGGTGGAGAAGTAGTTAAGAAGGTAGGCAATTTGATGGTGTCCCAATCAATAGGTTCCTCTTTAGGGATGATTGTTTCACCATGGATATTTATACCGGGATTAGTCACAACAGGTTCAGGAATAGAAGGTAGTGGTTTAGATTTTGATTGGGTTTCCTCAGTGTCATCTCCACTCTTCCTTTTTGCCTTGGCCTTCTTTCTGTTCCCTTTCTGCCATTCCTTTCTTTCCTCACTTCTTTCCTCCACACTCTCACCAACCATATTCCCTATATCTACATTTATGCTTTCAGTCTTGTCTTCTTCACTCTTGTCTTCAATCTTCTTCTTTTCTTCAATTTGACTTGATTTTAGTTATTTTCAAGCTTTGCTTGTGCTCTTTTGTCAGCCTTCAGCTTTTTAGCTTCTTCCTTTAGCCTCATGGTCTCTTCCCTCTTGGCTATTGAGAATTTGGGATGTCCTTGCATCACACAGATACTCTTTCCCTTTCTATAGATGATAGCCATATTCATTCTTTCCACTACATCCTTGGTCTCTTTGTGCCTTATGATGTTACCACCCAAAACTTTGTCTTCATCAGGCTTTGGAAGAGGAAAATCCACTTCTTTTAGTTAAGCAAAGCTTAGAGGGTTCTTTGTAGAGTCCTTGTTGAATCTAGTGGTTGGCTTGAGTACCATGGGCTTCAGGTACCTTAAAAAAGTTTCTCCAACCTTATTCCTCCTTACTGGTTTGTGCTGCATAATGATTGGCTCAAATTTTGTGCTATGTTTCACAGATAAGGATTTTGTAGTTGTAGAGCCAAACACTTGTTGCATCATTTCATCAGTTCTTCTCCTTTGCTCTTTCACCTTCATCTCAGCTGCTGCTAGCTGGATTAGATCAATTCCATTAAGCTTTCCTTTGATTTGAAGTGTTGGAGAAGTAGTGATGGCAGGAACTAGCACTTTGGATATTTGAATGTGTGTAGATGGCTCCCCTTCCCTTTCCCCTTTATTCTCCCCTTTTTGTTATCATCAAGGAGAGGAGTCAAGCCCCGTGCTTTAGCTAGTTGCACTATAAGACTAGTCTGAGACTGTTGATTGTGAAGAATGGTGACCATAGAGTTTTCAATAACTTGAACTCTTTCCTCCAATTTGGCCATCTTCTTTTCAGCATCTGATTCTCTTCTCAGTCTCAGTAACAGTTCCTTCATGGTACCAAAGGGAATGATTACTTCTCAGTATTGTAGGACTTCAAGTCAGCTATATCCTTCTTGAGTTCATCCACACTTAGATTCTGTCTTAATTGTTGTAGCTTCATGAGATGTAGAGAATCTAAGTGGGCTTGGAGAATGGCCTTGCTACCAGCATTGGAAGTTTCCTGAATTGCCTTTTGGATAGCCATAACTTGTTTGACTAAGGATACATTGAAATGCCCTGGTGTAGACTCCTTTGTCAATGCCCATTCAGGTAACTCTCGAATAGAACTTGGGCCTTCATCTCCCCCTAAATTCATGCTTCCATTAAAAGAATCAGAGTCATCATCATTAGAATTTACTCCAAATTCTTCAGATGGCTCATCAGCTGTAGAAGGCATCATATTGACAGCAGCTTTATCCCTCTGAAGTATGTACTAGGTTTAAAGTCTTTTCTGCCTCCTCATTGCCCTGAGTAGCCAACAGTTGATAGGCTGACACAGGATGAGTAAAAGTATCAGCGTCCAAGGAAATGTTATCAATTTCAGCTCTGTAATGTTGCTGAAATTTTCTTTTCTTGTCAGCATCATCCACAATCATTGACTCACTAGCTATGGCTGGATCCACCCTTATACCTCCTGTACCTGCTTTTCTCTCAATTTCTCTCTTTTCTTGCATCAGGGGCTCCCCCTGGCTCACACTCCTCACACCCTCACCTTCACCTACTAAGGTGGTACTCATCTCGCTTTCTTTTGCCATGCTGTAAGAAATAGCATGCATATTTAGACTCTCAAGCTCTCCTTTTGCCTGGGAGCAACCCAGCCTCTCACTCAAGTTTTCACTCCCTTCCCACAACCCTAGAAGTGATTGTATAGTAACCATGTCTTCTACACTTGGAGTTAATTCAGTTGTTTGTGTAGAGACTATCAACGGATAAGGAATATCCGTTGAGGTTGAAACTGATGGTATCAACGGATAACTGCTGTTAAGCTTATCCGTTGAAGAACAACCACTTGTCAACGGATGAGGGATATCCGTTGAAGAAGGAAAGGAAGTAGAAATTGAAAGTGACATAATTGTTGAATCTGTGTGGACTAATTTTAATTTAGGTGACACAGATTCTTCAACTAAGTCTGAAAGAATTGGTTGATGATCCAACAAATCATCTAAAAGATGATGATCACCGGTATTTGAGTGGGGCTCCTCCCTGAGTTGTAAAGAGGGAGAATCAGGAATTGATGTGAATATCATGTCCACATCCAGAGATGGTGATGGAAAATTTGGTGGTTGGTGTGTGTCAATTTTGAGAGAATGGGGTTGTGACACCACATTTGTTGGAGTCACATCAAGCTGAATTTGAGAAGGCATAGATACAGGTGGTTGTATCTGTGCAGTGTGTGCACCCTGTGTTGAAATTAGGGTTTTGACCTTCTTTCTTCTTATGAAGGCTTTTACAGGTGAGTGTGTGGCTTTAGTGTCCCTCCCTCTTTTGTTCTATGTCCCTGGTTGGGGACTATTTTCAATAGTTGCACCCTTTTGGAAGGATGCAACTAGGGATGAGTTTGAATCTTTTTCAACCACCACAGTCTTTTGAGAAACTGTGGCTTGGCTAGCTTGGGTACCACTCACCTCTCCTACCTTATTCTGGGGCTTTTCTTGATGTTCACCCCTCCCCTCACCACTAACACCCTGTTCACTCCCCTCAGGGTTTATGGTAGTTGTTACAACTGTTGTCTTTTGAGAGACAACAGAGGTGGCTTTCTTTGACTTGGATTTTGAAACTTTAGGTTTGGTGGCCTTGGTAGGAATCTGTTGGGGCATTAACACATATTCCATTGCCACACTTGAAGGCAAAGAAATGATGGGGTTGGAAGTAGTAGGAGTTGAAGAAGTATTTACCTTACTTACCTGAGGTGCATTCATGATTGGTAAGTATACCAAAGGCACCTGACTATTGAGGTTAATTCTTAAAAGGTCTGCAATGACCCTCTTCTCTTGTGCCCAGCATTTGAGTTTATTACTCTCATTATTTATGACCAAACCTTCAGCAACATGGTTAGCCAATAACATAAAGAATCTAGCATAATAGATGTTATGAGTTCTATTAGCCTTGTTACCTAACCTAGTACCTAATTCTAGCATAACATAGTTGCTAAAATTATAGTACTTATCAGAAACCAGCATATAGAGCATATTAACAAGAGATGAAGTTATTGCATCAAAATTACTAATTTTCCCAGAGAAAACCTTGATAAAGGCATCACTAAGAAAACTCCATTCTTTCCTAAGGCCTTTTCTCTTAATGCTGCCTAAACTAGTAGAATCAAGGGAATAACCTATGGAATCTAACATGCTAGATACATCATTATCAGTGTGTGGTGTCATGGCATTATTTTCAGGTAATTTAAAATAGGACTGTATATCATCAGAGTTAATATAGTAATCCTTACCTTTGAGAGAGAAGAAAATGGTCATATCAGTGGGGTTGAACTCAACAGTTGTCCAAATCCCTCAACTACCTTATAGTAAATCATTGGGGCTTCCAGCATTGCATAGCTCAGTTTGCAGTTTTTGATGAAATCCATCATCTTGTGATAATCTGAGTGGGCTTCATTCTTTTCCACCAAAGCTACAAAATTGTTTTTCTCATAGACAAACCCAGATTGGGACATTATCTTTACTACTGGTGCCATTATTGTGGGTAGAAGTTGCAGAGGAAAGTTGAGAGTTTTGGGAGAGAAAGAGAGTAAAAGCTTTTGAAAATTGCAAGAAAGCGTAAAGTGAAAATAAGAATTCAAAGAGGCTTTTATACTTTCTCAAATTAAAACATAAAAAGAATGATTAAACAATATTTTTAAGTAAATTACAGCCGTTTGAGAATAAAAAAACTGTATGTATTCTAAAAACTGCCTTTGATACAAATACATACAACTGTATATATATATGTTCAACGGTTAAGAAAATAGAGTCAACGGCTGTGACTCACTCAAAACGACTGAAGTGACAGTTTACCGGATGAGGTAAACGGTCATCCGTTGAAGAGTAACACAGTTTTATCCATTGAAGGATAAAATTACCAGAAATGTATTTATCTTTCAACGGATAATGGACATCCGTTGATAGAACAACTTTGACTTTCATTGGATAGGGAATATCCATTGATAGAATGAGCTTTACTTAAAGCCAACTTTATTCTTGCAACAAATTCATTTCAGGCTACAAAACAAATTACAATAAGGACATGAATTTAGGAATAATTAAGCATACCTAGCTCACTTACCAATCTTGTGAATGTTGATTCATCAAGTGGCTTGGTAAATATGTCTGCAATTTGTTTTTCACTTGGAACAAAATGAAGTTCCACTGTACCATTCATCACATGTTCCCTTATGAAGTGGTACTTGATGTCAATGTGCTTGGTTCTTGAATGCTGCACTGGATTTTCAGTAATGGCAATGGCACTTGTGTTGTCACAGAATATTGGAATTTTGTCAACATTCAGCCCATAGTCAAATAGTTGATTTCTCATCCATAATATCTGTGCACATCAACTACCAGCAGCAATGTACTCAGCCTCAGCTGTTGATGTAGAAACAGAATTTTGCTTCTTGATGAACCATGAAACAAGCTTATTCCCTAGAAATTGACAGGTGCCAGTTGTACTTTTCCTGTCTATTTTGCAACCTGCATAATCTGCATCTGAGTAGCCAATTAGATCAAAACCAGACTCTCTAGGGTACCAAATTCCTAGATTTGGAGTCCCTTTGAGATATCTGAAAATTCTTTTTGTAACACCCCCAAATCTGGGGTCGGGGATTCGGGTTGTCACGAGTTCCATTTCCCTTATCAATACTTAATCTTAACAGTCAACCAACTACTGCGTACTGTGACTCCACAATATACACACACACTACAAGTTATAGTCTCAGAGATGAATACCAAAAATAACACAAGTCATTTTATTCCACAATTATAAGTCATTACACCTCAAAAAGGTTTCTGAATAAATTTACACAGAGTTCCAGTTTATAACTGTATAAAAATATCGTTGCAACGTGATCTCATATATCTAACCTTGTCTCAATGTTTTTCTGAAAATCTTTGATATGCATAAGATAATCATTTACTAGATATAAGTTTAAAAGATGAAGTTACAAGATACTCCAATATACTTATATCTTTTCCGAATACTACTTGAACTACCACCGTTCAAGTTATAATTAGTTTCAAAAGTTCATCACACTGATGAGACTACAAGATAAGACTTGAATAGATCTAATCTTTGAAATATCATTATAAATAATGAAGTTACGAGATGCTTCATTAAGTCTTGATATATATATACACACCTATATATATATATTTCATACACTCCTTGAAAACCTCTGTTATGAAAATTATAAACAGAGTTGTAATATACAATGAATTTGGAAAGGAGAAAACCTTGGCATAAACCTAATATCTTGCTGATCAGGAAAAGATACCAATAAGTAACCTTTTCTACTAGTAGATGGACGAATTCCCCACTGGTCATCACCATGGCCGCAATAGGACCTTATGCTGTACTGCCACTCAGCCACTTACACATTTGATGGACTCCCACTGAGCCACTTACACTTTCATGGACGCCCACTGAGCCCATGTTGCTTATGCCGACTCAATAGATGGACTTACTTCCCGAACGTTGGGTAAGTAATCAATTCATTTATCAAAACAGCAACCTCGTTGCGAATATAAAATACACCATAGAGCCGGATCCCTCAGGTTTTGAGCGAGTACTTAAATCCCCTTTGAAAGGAAGATCTTAAATATAAAAAATTGAGTTTTGGGATCCACTTTAACTTTTAAAAATCATTTTGAAGACTCGAAACATTTTTAAGAATGTTTGGAGTACTGCTGATTTATTAAAATAAATCAGTCCCAATATATTAGAAAATATCTGAAGATTATTATTTAAATAGTATTCCCAAAAAGGATAATCTCTATAAAAATAATCGAAGTAGAAGTGTTAAAACTCATACTTGAAATCGGTATTAAATAACCAAAGATATACTTATACGAAAGTACTATCTTTATTTGAATAATCAAAAATAAGTTTGATTATCAAAACATTATTCTTTAATAAAATAAAGAATATTACTTAGTAAATAATCGGAGTCATAAGTCCTCAAATGAATATTCAAAGTAATATTCATTAATAAAATAAACGGAGTCATATGTCCTCGAATGAATATTCAAGGTAATATTCATTAATAAAATAAACGGAGTCATATGTCCTCAAATGAATATTCAAACTAATATTCATTAAATAAAATAAAGTTATCGAATAAACCTTATTCGATTAATAGTTTTGAAAACTATATCAATATATATATATATAAATATATATATATATATATTATACTCGGGAACATCGACTCCCGGTTTAGAAAAATGTTCACCTTTGGGTCCCCTATACTAAGGGTATACGCAACTACTGCTTATCTCTAGCATAGGTATTATGCAACTATAAGCATTGAAATCAACAGATAGATAACCAGATTACGAAACAGACATGCATATATATACCATCTCAGCATGCTTCAATATATCGCAAAATTTGCTAATTAACCTACATGCATCTATCACAAGATAATGCATATACATATATACATCACCACAACAGTATAACAGTAGAAAACTTGCCTGAGTGCTCCCGGATAGACTTAAGCTTAGAGTGGATCCGATAACCTATGAACAATAACATAAGTTGGAATTAAACCCCGGTCGATTAAGAAACTAGACTTTAACGAATTGAACCCTAACGTTCGCTTATGGTCACTCCTACGCTTAACGAATCACCTAAGTCATTCGAGTACCCTCGGCTCCACCATTTTTAATAAATTAATCATTAAGAGTTTTAAGGCGATTCTTTCGCGAGTACCTTACCAACTGCCTAATCCACTTAACATAATTGTTTCATATCCCAATTAGTCATTTAAAGTCCTTAACCAAGGTTTCAAAGTAAGGCGAGGGGTAATGGTTCGTTCGCGAAACGCCATTACTTAAAACGGTCGTTTCTCCTAAACCGTACATCGGATTCAAATGAACCACATATCAAAACGAAGCTCGTAACATGAACTATCTAATCATGGAAATGGTCAAAACTTAACAGTGAGTCCTCGGGTCCTGATGTTAAGAACAAAAACAGTCTAAAGTAAATCGGACATTATGACGGCTATGTTTACGCGATTACCAATTTTTATCCTACTCCAAATCAACCAAAATTCAACCATACAATCAAACTCCATCCATACCTCACTACAACAGCCCCAACACCTCAAGTTTTTCCAATTTACACTACTTCCCAATCATGAACTAAAAGCTTACATAAGTTCTTTAACTAATCAACAAGATTTATAACTCCAAACACATCACAAAACCAACACATCTCTAAATACCCCATAATCAAGCTTCTCATGAACCATTCCAAACACAAAAACTCTAAATATACAAAATTAGGGCTAGGGTATGAGATTATACCTTCCTTGGTGAGTTAAAGTAACTAAGGAGCTTGAAATCACCCTTGAAAGTCCTTACCAAAGCTTAATCTAAACAAAAACTCAAGAACAAAATTTCAAGTTCTTGAAAAACACTATTCACCAAGAACTTTGATGAATTGATTAGCTATGTTAAACATGGAATCTTGAGCTTAAACTTATGGCTCATCTAAGTTATGAATTATGGAAGCTAAAGAAATTAACCTCTTGAATTATGAAGGTGTGTAGCTTGATTTTTGAAATTTTTCCTTTGCTTTTCATGGAAAAGCCGAGAGCAATAGATGGGGGAAGAAGAGAAATGAGTTTGTTTTGGTTGCTTTTGATTTTGGTGTTTGTGAAATGAATACTTGGTGGAGATTGCTTTGATAAAGTGATGACATCACTTGGATGACCTCACCTCCAAGCCACATGTCTTTCCCTTAAGGTTTGATGATGTCACATTCTCTTTTAACCACTTGTTTTAGCTTTTCTTGGAAGCTTCCTTCCCATTCTACTTGTATGTGCTTGTCCCTTGGTCGTTTATTTGTTTTTCAGTTCGCTTAACTCTGTTCTCTTTTGTTGTTTGAGGGATCACATCCGGGATCTTATTACTTGGGTTCCCCTAAATCTTTCTCAATATCTTATAATCCTTTAATGATCCTCTCTTATAATCCTTGAATTTAAATCCCTTTAACCATGTTACCATATACTCAATTCTTTCGGTATCTGGTGGATTTTCGGGAAAAATCAAAGTGTTCGGATTTGGATTCTGACGATCTTTACATACACTTATATACCACATAGAGTAATAATAATATCTCAGAAGATCAATAAAAGAACCCCTACATAGTGTTGTATGAAATTTTTTCTTATTCAGCATAATCGGCAAAATCATTATTCATAAGGGTTTCAAAAATTCCAAAAATTGGGGTTATTACAGTCTCCCCTCGTTAAAAGGATTCCGTCCCGGAATCGGATAGAAAATGAATAGGGATGCTCTCTTAGCATTGCACTTTCTAACTCTCAAGTCAATTTTCCCACATTGTGGTTCTATCATTAAACTCTGACTAGTTTGATAGCCCTTCTCCTAAGCACTTGTTCCTTTTCAATCTATAACCCTTCCTGGTTGCTCCATATAGGTTACGTCTGGTTGCATGCCTATGCGCTCATATACCCTTATTTGCCTGGCATCCGGATTACACTTTCTTAACATTGATACGTGGAACACGTTATGAACTTGCTACATGTTCGGGGGTAAGTCTTAATACCTCAAAGGGTCCAACAATTCATGGCTTAGCTTTCCTTTCTTTTCGAACCTCATCCATCCTTTCCAAGGGAATACCTATAACAGCATTAGGTCCCCTACTTCCTATTCCTTGTCCTTTCATGTCAAATCAACATACTTCATGTTCCCATCTTGGGCTACTACCAGCCGTCCTCTGATTAAATCTATTATATCCCTGGTCCTTTGGACCACTGCTGGTCTAAGCATCTTGCGCTCTGCAACATCATCATATCATAAGGGAGATCAACATTGTCTTCCCTCAAGGATCTCATAAGGTGAAATCTCGATAATGACATATGATCTATTGTCGTAAGAAAACTCAATCTCTGTTAAGTGATCATTCCAATTTCTTTCAAGTCTATTGCACAGACCCTCATCATAGCTTTTAGAATTATAGCTTTTGCTTCTCAATACCCACTCTTTTCCAGTTCGTAATCGCTACTATCTTCCGTTCCTAATATTATACTGGTTACACCTTTGCTCGTTAGCATTCTATAACCTTTTAATACACGCGTCAACCTTAGTATCACGAATGTGTTAGAATCAGAATACCACCGTACTGATACAACTTCCTTTCTAGCTGCTTCTATCTTCGAAAGCTTGATCCATCATATAGAAGTAAAGGAATTTGTTGAGAGATCACTATGATCATGAACACTTGTTATATCGCATAGTTAGTACAGAAGGTGGCCAGCCTTTAGTACTTGACAAGCAATTAAACAATAGATGATATCCTACTAGGCTTCTATCACACAGATAGATAGTCATTCGGCAATACCTTCCCTTCTGGAAGGGTTGTTCTTCTCAGCTTACATGAAATGAAAAGGAGAGAAAAGAACGAATTGAAGAGAATTGTATATATATTAAAATATATACTGCCACAAAATATCTGGCTTGAAATCTACCTTTGAACTATAGAGGTTTATCATAGGAGAACAAAACATATATGTTTATAAATCAACATTAAGCATTATAGCATCATATTTCACATGCCTAATTATTTTTGATATTCCGTCCATCATTCTATGGACCCATGCTCTTCCTCGAGCTTATACACAATCACCTTTGAAACTCCCTTGACATCGAAAATCGAATCTGGGATTTCATTCTAGACATCATCATTACTAGAATTCTATGCTTGCACCGCAACCTTCTTCGTATAGTAATACGACTCTCTATTCCTAAGAAGGAATAAATATTCAATAGGTAGATAATCAACTTAATTAGTCTATCAATGATAACTTTTACATCACCACGACCCGATTAGTGGTACTCAATCTCAACATCCATTCTAATACAACTCTTACGGTTGTAATTGACTCATTACTCGCAGAATCATTGCTGCACTACTATGGTCCATCGCTGACCCACTGTAGTCATTCGTTTTCCTTGGATCTTAATAGTCAACCATACGGAGTCCATACCTGTCGTATCAAATTCTTCTAAGGAGTTAACATAATCACCATTCATAATTCATGAAGAACACTCCAGATCCTGACGTACTTTCATGACATGAAGCAGATAAAATTGCAGAAGAGTTTCAATCAAAGCAACGATAGCAGGTTAATACCATTTCTAATCATATGCCTTCAATAGAAGACTTAACTCAAAGGTTTGTTTAGTCCTTTTTGAAACATGGTCCTGGATTATTCTCAAGATAGGACCTTCTAAGATAGATAGCCCGCTCATGGCGATTACACGAATTAAACCTTTACCAAACTACTATTACGGTCGGGTATTGCACAGTCATCAGAAGGAACGTCAATCTTCCAAACCATAATACAACCTTCACGGCTTCAACCATTATCACTATATTCCTCTAGCACGAGCGCCTATGATTGTCCTTTTACACTTAAAGTGTCGGCCACCTCTTTGGCCTTTCCTGATAGTAAAATTTCCTTACAATCAATGTCTTTTAAATGATCTTCAACTAAGTTTTCTACCTCATTTCCAATCACTACTTGCGTGAAAATGCTGTTCCTTACGCTTTCGTGAAAAAATATATCACCATTTTTCCATAAGTTATTGCCTCGGTCTTTTAGAGGTTAACATTGTCACAACTGACTCTCGATCATACTTAGGACGTCTCTTATCTTGGGTCCTACATGTTTTCACCAATCTCGACCTTCATTGGGTCAATCTATACTTTCTTATGGTTCAACACGTGCCCACCTGGCATCATTATAATTATGTCATATTTCCTTTGTCAAAATTTCGATTCTTGAGAACTTTGAATATTACTTTTTTCCTTGTAAAACCTCTTAGGTTATTCTTGAATCGTTCCTCCTGTATTCCCTAGATACAGGGCATATCAAAATACCATTTACTAATACCAGAATCATTGTCTATATACTTCTGAAAAATTTCTCCACTGATCCTTAAAGGTTGTTATTACCTTAATCCTTTCCAATTCATACTGTCAAACTCATACTATCCCTATTAAGGGTGAAATGCCAACCTTTATGCATTCCCCTAGGATTCATTTTAAGTTACTGATGTTCTATCCTTAATTCCACCTTTAGAAAAAGTACATGCATCCTTCCATGGATAAATGAAGTCATATATCCCTGATGATAGTGTCTTATTCAATCATTCCCACCTCGATAGTATATGCCTAATTTTACAATAACATCTGTATTCAAAATGAGGTCAATCAATATGCCCTCCAAAAGATAACAACGGTTATCCGCTTTTCTTTCCTAATTTGGTAATGACAACAGGGATGTCCTGGAAGATATTGGTCGTGTTCAACGTGAACTTCTTCTTAATAATTCCTTATTTACTCTTGTTGTTTATCTCAACAGTCATCTCAATGTTGGGATATCTCTCATATCTGGCGTCTCCCTTTCTGGGTATCATGCCACCGGTCTTACACTTCACATTCTTGAAGGTCACTTCCTTCATCCAATTTTCCTAATTTCTTACTTTCTTGTCTCTTCAGTCTATCCGCGTCTCATTATTTATCCTTCGAACTATCCCAAGGTTTCCCCGAATCCTTCCAACTTGAAGGGGGTACAACATATATATCTCTTATGCTTTCAACCATCAACTTTAACTCATGGTGAATCATCCTCATCCTGACGATCATATACTTTTCTATTTCTATTACTACGAGTCTTTAGGGATTCCTCATACCCGACTCCCTTATCATTCCTCAAACTCTATTGCCTTTATGCTCCTTTTCACTTCAGTTTCTTTTTATTTTCCTTTCTCTTACAATCATTTTACGTACCCACTAATCATTGACTTTAAACATCACGTCGTTCTAGGATTCTTGTCCTCCAGACGAATCTTGACAACTTTTACAATCTTAGATTCATAATTCATCATATTCGCCCGCCTTTATTCTGGCTCTTAAAGCTTTTACACTATCTCCATAACCTTGGAATTTACTTTCTCGAAAAAAAATTTGACTGAACTTTAATCAGTTTATCATAACCTCTTGCTCCGTGCCTTTCTTGGTCTTTCACCAGTGGGTGGTCTCTCTCTTAGGAGGGTAAGTGACAAAAACAGTCTTTTGTGTTTCGTCAATCATTTAGAATCTCAAATGATTCCTGTATTTCCTTTAGCTAGGCTCTTGCCTCGACTGGGTCAGCTTGTTCCTCGGAACTCTGAGAGCTTAGCGACTTAAAGAACCTGAAAGAATTTCTCACCGCATTGTTTCCTCAGGGCGGTGGTTGGGGATAATAGTATAAGTTCTGTCTACAATGGTCCATAATTTGTCATATAGGAGTACCATCTCGGGTCCCCTTTCCTTACTCGACTCCCGTTTCCTTAGTCTGAACATTCCCTCATTCTCCCCATAATTGGGGTCATCCTACATGTTTTAAATCCTCATTTTCCACTCCATTATGTTATGGGTTCCTTCTATATTGATGGCGACCTCCCTGACTATCACGTTCAGGGTTTGCTCTAAATCTTATTCCTCAAACTAGCTTTCATCTAAGATTTCATCTTTAAGCTCTTGAACATTTGGGACCCAAATTCTGTAGGAATACCTCATTTTTCCCTTATCATCTTTCTCGGTATTAATCTCTTATCTATTTGTTGGCTCTCTGCCTTCATTCATCACTTTTTCTGGCATAATATGTTCTTTTCCAATAATTCGGGCAGTATTGCAATCTCAAACAGCTTTTCGGTACCGGCTTCGGTTACCTTCACTTCTATTTCCATTTTCTCAAAATCTCTTATCAACTCTCCCAAAGACATTATCATCTTGAGTCTCTCCTTTACACTAAGGGCATTAGCCACCATTTTGGCTTTCCCTGGATGATAAAGAATCTCATAATCGTAATCCTTGATTAGCTCTAATCACCTCCTCTGGTGCATATTGAGCTCTTCCTGCGTGAAATGTACTAGAGCACTTATGGCTAATGTAAATCTCGCACTTCTCTCCATACAAGTAGTGCCTTAAATCTTTAGCGCAAAATTATTGCCACGAGCCCAAGCTCATGGGTGGGGATATCAAATTTTATATTCCCTTAATTGTCTTGACGCTTACACGATTACCTTGTTGTGCTGTATAAGAAGGACCCTAATTCCTTATACGAAGCGTCACTATACATCCCAAAATCTTCTTTTCCATTCGGCAACGCCAACATAGGGGCCGTCACCAACCTTTGCTTCAGTTTTTAAAAGCTTTTCTCGCATTTCTCTGTCCATTCAAACTTTTCAGTCTTACGAGTAAGCCGCGTTAAAGGGCTATTATCTTTACAAACTTGAATGAACCTCCAGTAGTGACCGGCCAATCCTACCTCTGGTAGTTCCCTAACCATGGTCATCAATTCCTCAGTGGTCCTTTATTCATTCATGTCAGGATCCTCCATGGGATCCTCCCCAGCAACAATCCCTTCTAGGACAACATCCTCAACCGCTACATCCTCAATATGAACATCATCGGGTCCTGCGTTAGGACGCCCTATCGGATCCATAATCCGATCTCCAATTAGTAATACAACATCATCGCGATGTTGCTCCTCAACCTCAGGGTTCGGAGTCCCGCTACCATATACGATAACGAACTACGCTTCTATCACGATATTTATAAGGGTTCCCATAAGGGTTTTAATTATCAGTACTACGCTAGGTAGTCCGACTATGAACTTGGCAAGAGTTCTTATTATCTTAGTGAACTTATTATCTTAAAGGCCACATCATCTCTGAGGTTTATAACGCTTGGCTCTGATACCATTTCTGTAACACCCCCAAATCCGGGGTCGGGGATTCAAGTTGTCACGAGTTCCATTTCCCTTATCAATACTTAATCTTAACAGTCAACCAACTACTGCGTACTGTGACCCCACAATATACACACACGCCACAAGTTATAGTCTCAGAGATGAGTACCAAAAATAACACAAGTCATTTTATTCCACAATTATAAGTCATTACACCTCAAAAGGGTTTCTGAATAAATTTACATATTCTTTGCCATTATTACAATTCATAATATACATAAGTCTGGTACATCAATAGTTGAAAACCTAGCCTATTTGGTAGTTCCTACCTCAGCTACGGCGACATCAACGCCTACAGGAAGCTCGCGAATTGGGAGCTTGATCCTGTTCATCTTGTCGATCTGCTGTTGTGTGATGAAAGAAGAAAGCAAGGGTGAGCAATAAGCCCACCGAAATAATAAGTATAATAATTAACAATACATGAGCATTCTCATAGTACTCAAGAAAGTCTTGGTTAAGAAGAAATGAACCAAGTTGATATCTTAACGCGACCAAGTCGCAAAATATTCAGTATATACATACATTTATACTTTTCACAATCATTGAAATCCTCTGACATGTATAATATACACAGAGTTCCAGTTTATAACTGTATGAAAATATCGTTGCAAGGTGATCTCATATATCTAACCTCGTCTCAATGTTTTTTCTGAAAATCTTTGATATGCATAAGATAATCATTTACTAGATATAAGTTTAAAAGATGAAGTTACAAGATACTCCAATATACTTATATCTTTTCAGAATACTACTTGAACTACCACCGTTCAAGATATAATTAGTTTCAAAAGTTCATCACACTGATGAGACTACAAGATAAGACTTGAATAAATTCAATCTTTGAAATATCATTATAAATAATGAAGTTACGAGATGTTTCATTAAGTCCTGATATATATATACACACCTATATATATATATACATTTCATACACTCTTTGAAAACCTCTGTTATGAAAATTATAAACAGAGTTGTAATATCCAATGAATTTGGAAAGGAGAAAACCTTGGCATAAACTTGATATCTTGCTGATCAGGCAAAGATACCAATAAGTAACCTTTTCTACTAGTAGATGGACGAATTCCCCACTAGTCATCACCATGGCCGCAATAGGACCTTATGATGTACTGCCACTCAGCCACTTACGCATTTGATGGACTCCCACTGAGCCACTTAAACTTTCATGGACGCCCACTGAACCCATGTTGCTTATGCCGACTCAATAGATGGACTTACTTCCCGAACGTTGGGTAAGTAATCAATTCATTTATCAAAACAGCAACCTCGTTGCGAATATAAAATACACCACAGAGCCGGATCCCTCAGGTTTTGAGCGAGTATTTAAATCCCCTTTGAAAGATCTTAAATATAAAAAAATGAGTTTTGGGATCCGCTCTAACTTTTAAAAATCATTTTGAAGACACAAAACATTTTTAAGAATGTTTGGAGTACTGCTGATTTATTAAAATAAATCAGTCCCAATATATTAGAAAATATATGAATATTATTATTTAAATAATATTCCCAAACAGGATAATCTCTATAAAAATAATCGAAGTAGAAGTGTTAAAACTCATACTTGAAATGGGTATTAAATAACCAAAGATATACTTATACGAAAGTACTATCTTTATTTGAATAATCAAAAATAAGTTTGATTATCGAAACATTATTCTTTAATAAAATAAAAAATATTACTTAGTAAATAATCGGAGTCATAAGTTCTCAAATGAATATTCAAAGTAATATTCATTAATAAAATAAACGGAGTCATATGTCCTCGAATGAATATTCAAGGTAATATTCATTAATAAAATAAACGGAGTCATATGTCCTCGAATGAATATTCAATCTAATATTCATTAAATAAAATAAAGTTATCGAATAAACCTTATTCGATGAATAGTTTTGAAAACTATATCAATATATATATATATATATTATACTCGGGAACATCAACTCCCGGTTTAGAAAAATGTTCACCTTTGGGTCCCCTATACTTAGGGTATACGCAACTACTTCTTATCTCTAGCATAGGTATTATGCGACTATAAGCATTGAAATTAACAGATAGATAACCAGATTACGAAACAGACATGCATATATATACCATCTCAGCATGCTTCAATATATCGCAAAATTTGCTAATTAACCAACATGCATCTATCACAAGATAATGCATATATATATATATACATCACCACAACAGTATAACAGGTAGAAAACTTGCCTGAGTGCTCCCGGATAGACTTAAGCTTAGAGTGGGTCCGATAACCTATGAACAACAACATAAGTTGGAATTAAACCCCAGTCACTTAAGAAACTAGACTTTAACCAATTGAACCCTAACGTTCACTTATGGTCACTCCTACGCTTAACGAATCACCTAAGTCGTTCGAGTACCCTCGGCTCCACCATTTTTAATAAATTAACCATTAAGAGTTTTAAGGTGATTCTTTCGCGAGTACCTTACCAACTGCCTAATCCACTTAACATAATTGTTTCATATCCCAGTTAGTCATTTAAAATCCTTAACCAAGGTTTCAAAGTAAGGCGAGGGGTAATGGTTCGTTCGCGAAACGCCGTTACTTAAAATGGTCGTTTCTCCTAAACCGTAAATCGGATTCAAACGAACCACATATCAAAACGAAGCTCGTAACATGAACTATCTAATCATGGCAATGGTCAAAACCTAACAGTGAGTCCTCGGGTCCTGATGTTAAGAACAAAAACAGTCTAAAGTAAATCGGACATTACGACGGCTATGTTTACGCGATTACCAATTTTTATCCTACTCCAAATCAACCACAAACCAACCACAATTCAACCATACAACCAAACTCCATCCATACCTCACTACAACAGCCCCAACACCTCAAGTTTTTCCAATTTACACTACTTCCCAATCATGAACTAAAAGCTTACATAAGTTCTTTAACTAATCAACAAGATTTACAACTCCAAACACATCACAAAACCAACACATCTCTAAATACACCATAATCAAGCTTCTCATGAACCATTCCAAACACAAAAACTCTAAATATAAAAAATTAGGGCTAGGGTATGAGATTATACCTTCCTTGGTGAGTAAAAGTAACTAAGGAGCTTGGAATCACCCTTGAAAGTCCTTACCAAAGCTTAATCTAAACAAAAACTCAAGAACAAAATTTCAAGTTCTTGAAAAACACTATTCACCGAGAATTTTGATGAATTGATTAGCTATGTTAAACATGGAATCTTGAACTTAAACTTATGGCTAATCTAAGTTATGAATTATGGAAGCTAAAGAAACAAACCTCTTGAATTATGAAGGTGTGTAGCTTGATTTTTGAAATTTTTCCTTTGCTTTTCATGGAAAAGCCAAGAGCAATAGATGGGGGAAGAAGAGAAATGAGTTTGTTTTGGTTGCTTTTGATTTTGGTGTTTGTGAAATGAATACTTGGTGGAGATTGCTTTGATAAAGTGATGACATCACTTGGATGACCTCACCTCCAAGCCACATGTCTTTCCCTTAAGGTTTGATGATGTCACCTTCTCTTTTAACCACTTGTTTTAGCTTTTCTTAGAAGCTTCATTCCCATTCTACTTGTATGTGCTTGTCCCTTGGTCATTTATTTGTTTTTCGGTTCGCTTAACTCTGTTCTCTTTTGTTGTTTGAGGGATCACATCCGGGATCTTATTACTTGGGTTCCCCTAAATCTTTCTCAATATCTTATAATCCTTTAATGATCCTCTCTTATAATCCTTGAATTTAAATCCCTTTAACCATGTTACCTTATACTCAATTCTTTCGGTATCTGGTGGATTTTCGAGAAAAATCAAACTGTTCGGATTTGGATTCTGACGATCTTTACATACACTTATATACCACATAGAGTACTAATAATATCTCAGAAGATCAATAAAAGAACCCCTACATAGTGTGGTATGAAAATTTTTCTTATTCAGCATAATTGGCAAAATCACTATTCATAAGGGTTTCAAAAATTCCAAATATTGGGGTATTACACTTTTAATAGCAACTAAGTGAGATTCTCTAGGACCAGCTTGAAATCTAGCACAAAGACATGTAGAAAACATTATATCAGGTCTACTGGCAGTTAAATATAGAAGTGAACCAACCATGCCTCTATAGCTTGTAATGTCCACAGACTTTTCAGCCTTGTTTAATTCAAGCTTAGTGGCAGTGGCCATGGGAGTTTTTGCAGATGAACATTCCATTAAGTCAAACTTCTTTAATATATCATAAATATATTTAGCTTGACTAATGAAAATTCCACCACTAACTTGTTTAACTTGTAAACCAAGAAAATAAGTTAGCTCTCCCATCATGCTCATTTCATATTTACTTTGCATTAACTTAGCAAACTTTTTACAAAGTTTATCATCTGTATAACCAAATATAATATCATCTACATAAATTTGAACAAGTATTGTAGAGCCATTAACATTTTTAAAGAAAAGTGTTTTGTCAACAGTACCTCTTGTAAAGTAATTATCTAGGAGAAATTTTGACAAAATCTCATACCAGGCTCTAGGTGCTTGCTTTAGTCCATAGAGTGCTTTCAACAGATAATACATATGGTTTGGAAAATTTGGATCTTCAAACCCTGGAGGTTGGCTCACATAGACTTCTGCCTCCAATTCTCAATTCAGAAATGCACTCTTGACATCTATTTGATAGACTTTGAAATTGGCATGGGTTGTATAGGCTAGAAAAATTTTGATGGCTTCAAGTCTTGCAACATGAGCAAATGTCTCATCAAAATCTATTCCCTCTTGTTGAGAGTAGTCCTTGGCAATCAATCTAGCTTTATTCCTTATGACAATGCCATTTTCATCCATCTTATTTCTGAATACCCACTTTGTGTCAATAGAACTCTTGTTCTTTGGTTTGGGTACCGGCTTCCATACTTTGTTCCTCTCAAATTGATTTAGCTCCTCTTGCATAGCCAAAATCCAATCTGGATCCAATAGAGCTTCTTCCACTCTCTTAGGCTCCTCTTGTGATAGAAAACTACTGTATAAGCATTCATCTTGAGTAGCCTTCTAGTTTGCACTTTAGATGTTACATCACCAATGATTAGTTCAAAGGGATGATTGTTGGTCCATTTCCTTTGAGGTGGTAGATTAGCTCTAGATGAGGTGGCCTCAGTGTTGTCATGATGTGAGATAAAGTGTTGATTAGTTAAAACTCCCCCTGAGTTGTTGGTCCTTTGCAAGGAACTGGGAGTTCTATCAACTGATGATGTAATTTGATTATCCGTTGATGAACTATGATCAACGGATGCTTCATTATGTACTTCAATAGATGATGCACTTTGTCTTTCAACGGATGTTGAGTTATGACTTTCAACTAATGCAGCATTTTGTGCATTATCCAAAGGCAAATTTTGAATCCTTTTTGAAGTGTCTTCTCCATCATTCTCATCTTCACTATCATCACAATATATCTCAATGTTGTCAAATTTGAGTCCTTCATGATGTCCCTCATCGGTTAGTCCATCAATCGTTTTATCATCAAACACAACATGCACAGATTTCATAACAATGTTGGTTCTTAGATTGTAGACTCTATATGATTTTCCAGCAGAATAACCAACAAATATCCCTTCATCAGCCTTTGCATCAAACTTGCCTTTGTGATCAGGTTGGTTCCTCAGAATGTAGCATTTGCAACCAAAGACATGAAGAAAGTTTAAGGTTGGTTTTCTTCTCTTGAACAATTGATAGGGAGTCATGCCTTTTGCCTGATTAATTAGAGAAATATTCTGAGTGTAACATGCACATTTAACAGCCTCAGCCCAAAAATATGTTGGGAGTTTTGACTCTTCAAGCATTGTTCTTGCAGTTTCAATTAGTGATCTGTTCTTCCTTTCCACCACACCATTTTGTTGTGGAGTCCTTGGAGCTGAGAACTCATGCATGATCCCATTTTCTTCACAGAACAACCTCATGGTAGAATTCCTGAACTCAGTTCCATTGTCACTCCTGATATTCCTTACTTTGAAATCTGGATGGTTGTTGACTTGCTTGATATGATTGATAATGATTTCACTAGCTTCATCCTTTGATCCAAGGAAATAGGTCCATGAAAACTTTGAGAAATCATCTACAATCACTAGGCAATATTTTTTCCTTGAAATTGACAATACATTGACTGGTCCAAAAAGATCCATGTGTAGCAGTTGTAATGGTTCATCAATTGCTGATTCAAGCTTCTTACTGAATGATGCTTTCTTTTGCTTTCCTTTCTGACAAGCATCACACAATCCATCCCTTGAGAATTCCACTAGAGGCATTTCTCTAACTAAGTCCTTTTTGACTAGATCATTCATTGTCTTGAAATTCAAATGGGACAACTTCTTGTGCCATAGCCAACTTTCATCTTGACTTGCTTTGCTGAAAAGATAAGTGATTGATTCTGCATCTGTAGAGTTGAAGTCAGCCAAGTACACATTCCCTTTTCTAACTCCAGTTAGAACCACTTTGTTGTCCTTCTTACTGGTAACAACAAAGGCTTCAGAATTGAAGGAAACAGTATTCCCTCTGTCACATAGTTGACCGATGCTCAATAGATTGTGCTTGAGACCATCAACTAATGCAACTTCATCAATGATGACATTTTCTTTTGAAATCAAGCCATATCCCATACTGAACCCTTTGCTGTCATCTCAAAAGGTTATGCTAGGGCTAGCTCTCTCCTTGAACTCTGTGAGCAGGGTGAAATCTCCTGTCATGTGCCTTGAACAACCACTGTCCAAGTACCATAGATTCCTTCTTTTTCTCTGCATACAACAAAATCAAATCAATTTGATTTTGGTACCCAAGTTTCCTTGGGTCCAGCCTTGTTAGTCTTTTTCCTAGACTTCACACTTCCTGCACCTTTTGACTTAGGTAACTTTGAGTCAACCTTGGTCTCAGATGTAGTTGGTTGAAGTGTAGGGTTAGCCACAAAATCATTTAGCATATTTGGTTGAATTTGATAAGGCATAGATTGTGCAAACATATTATTCCACATAGGCATGTTATATGGCATTTGAGGCATATTAAATGCAGCAAAATAAGGATTATTAATATATGGCATGTTTGCAAAATATGCATGTGGATTCTGCTGAGACATAACAGGCATAACATGCAGTGGTGGCATAGACATGTTAGGTATGGAAGGAGTTAAAGGCATGGGAGCATTCTTAACAGATTTGCAAAAGCAGATAGATGATTAACACTACTACAATGCACACAACTTTTTCTAGGAGCATACTTATCAGGTGTGTAGTTGTTGTGTTTGTTAATCCCTACCTTCCCATTTCTATTAGATTTTCTTTTAGTTTCCTTTTTATCCTTAACCAACTTAAGCCTATTTTTCAACTGATCTAAAGTCATGTGTCCTATATTCACCTTACTAGCATCTTTGGATGTGCTAGCTTCTTCTTTGACAAAGTTCTTAGAAGTTGAACCAAACTTCTTACTGAGATTTTTCAAATTATCCCTTTTAGACTCATTTGCTTGTTTCAATTGATAAGCCTTCAATGGATGCTCCTTTTCTTCCTTCAACGGATGACTCTCAACATCCGTTGATTCCACATCCGTTGACAGTCCATCAATTAATTCCATTTCCTTTTTGTTTTTCTTCCAGGCATTCTCACAGAGTGATTCAATTCCTTGAACCTTGACAATTTGAGCACCAACATCCCTAGATGTTTTCCAGGCCTTGATTACCTCTTGCTCACGTTCTAGTTGTTTAGAAAAAATTTCTAATTTCTTAACAGACTCTTCTAGTTCACTCTCAACAGATAAGCATTTGATTTTAATCTTTTCTAGCTCAATTACCTTACCCTCTAACACAACATCCTATCACTTAAAAACAGATTATTCTCTTTAATTCTCATGTTCTCTTTAGCCAGTGATTTAAGGGAAACACGTAAATGATACAATTCATTGGACATATCATTTATTGCTTCATTGCATTCATTTTTAGAAAGCTGAGAGAGGTCAGTAGTGATTACCTGGTTGCTTGATGAACTAGTTTCATTTTCATCAGAATTAGCCATCAGGGCTAAATTGACATACTCCATATCATCATCTTCATTGGCTCCATCAGCTGCCCTGTAATTTTCCTGAGTCAGAAAATCCCTTTCCTTTTATTTAAGCAATTCGAAATATTTCTTTTTGTAATCCACTTGCTCAAATTTCTTCTTTTCAGAAGTTGGCTTTCTGCACTCACTTGCAAAGTGTCCACTTGTGCCACAGTTATAACACTTGAACTTAGACTTGTCCACCATGTTCTTGTTTGGCTTAGTGGCTCTAGTGTTTTTCTTGAATTTCATCTTTGCAAACCTTCTGGACAGAAAAGCCAGATGTTCATCAACATCATCAGAGTCATCTTGACTGGAATTATCTTCAACCTCAGCTGCTTGCTCCTTTCCCTTGCTTGATTCTGATTTGCTTGTGCCAATTTTGAGACTTGGCATTGTCTTTTCTTCATTCCTGGCTTCAGTTCTCTCATTTTCAGCTACAAGTGCAACTGATCCACCTTTTTTCTTTCCCTTCTCCAACAACTCATCTTGCTCCATCTCAAGTTCATAGGTCTTCAAAATTCCATATAATCTTTCAAGTGTGAAGTCATTATAATCTTGAGAATTCCTTAATGAAACAGTCATAGGCTTCCATTCCTTTGGTAGAGACCTCAGAAATTTTAAGTTAGAATCCTTGACTTGGTCCACTCTGCCATATAGCTTCAATCCATTTAACAGTTTCTGAAATCTATTGAAGGTATCATTCAATGATTCTCCTTCTTCAGAATGAAAATATTCATATTGTTGAATGAGAAGCTGCATTTTGTTTTCTCTAACTTGTTAAGTACCTTCACAGATAAGTTGTACAGTATCCCAAATTTCCTTAGTAGTTTGGCTGTTAATAACATTATCAAACATATCTTTGTCTAGGCCATTAAACAGAATGTTCATGGCCTTCTTGTCCTTGTGAACCTCTTCAATATCTTCATCAGTCCATTCTGCTTTTGGCTTGGGAATAGACTGTCCAACAGCAACTGTGGCAGTGGCAGCTGTGGCCACTTTGTGAGGGATGTGAGGACCATTCTCAATGTAGTTTATGTAGCTTTCATCTTGAGAGAGAAGATGTAGATTCATCTTCACTTTCCAGTGATGATAATTATCTCTTTCCAGGATTGGAATCTTCACTCCAATATCCTTCTTACTCATAATGTTAGTAGAATAGATCTTTAAACTCTTTGTATGTTAAGAGCTTGCTCTGATACCAATTGTTATTCCCAAGGAACTAACAATGAGATTTACAGAAGGGGGGTTGAATGTAAATCTCAAAACTTTTTCAAGTTTTGAGCAGTTTCAAAAGCTAAGTGTATGATGAACATATGTGTGTGAATTGCTTTGAGCAGGTGCAGACAGATGTATATTCAAGACACAAATGTAAAGAACACAAAGGCCTTAAAAACTTTTCTGGTGGATTTGTTGTTCCACTAGAGATGTGTATTTCAGAAAATCTGTGATACAAAGAATTGTTCACAGCTGCTTCCTAGTACAAACTAGATGATTTTCTCTCTAAATTTTTCTAAACAGCTCTGGAAAATTCACTTCTAATTACTAGCTGCAACTTGGTTTATATATCACCAAGTTTTCAAGTGAAGACAAAGATAAAATACAATCATAAAATAGTTCTTCACATGTTTCTTCTTTATTTCTCTATCCAATGAAATCTAGTATAATCTGTGAATCTTTGAATACTTCCTTGTTTGCACCAGAATGGAAATGCTGTTTTTTCTTGATTCCTCCAAGAGGCTACCACATTCCAATTATCTCTGTCAACCCATGTGCCTCTGTCAGCTTATGAATTGTCACTATCAACTGCTATAGAACTGAGCATCCGTTGAAGCTTTCATCCGTTGATGGCTTTATCTGTTGATGCTTTAGTGACATCCGTTGATGCTTTAACAGTTGAAGCTTTATCCGTTGATGCACTCATCCGTTGATGGATGTTATCCGTTGATGCTTTAGAGACATCCGTTGAAGCTTTGTTTCTCATCCGCTGAAGGCCTTTAATCTATCAGTTGATACTACTTCATTTATACAAAATTACAAGGCATGAAATATTTACAATTAGCCCTCCTATTTGCATATCCACTAGTAGTCAACATGACTTATAATTTCCCACAACTTCTAAGAATTATAAATTAAATACAGAGACTGAAATGTGCTACAATCCTAAACTTATTTCTAAGTAAAGCTACTCCATCAACGGATAGCCAAAATGGTCTTATCCGTTGAGGCTACAAACACTAGATTTCTACTTAAGTGTTTTGTTTAACTTATCATCAAACTAATACATATATTCCTAACATAATCTCTTAGTTAATTGTAGTTATAAACAACCTCAATTTTTTATTCGTCTTAGCATTGGATAATAACCATACCATTGTTGCATAAATACATTGATTGAAATTAACCTAAACCAGTCCCCGTGGGAATGAACTAGAATTTATTCTATATTACTTGCGATTGCGTATACTTGCGTGAATATTAGCGCGTGTTCTAGCCCTAACAATGTGATGGCAGGAATAGTTACTGTAAATTCCTTATAGGCTAAAGTGTTAGTAGAGCCGGGAATAACTCGATCAATTATTTATCAAAATTTTGTTGAAAAGTTGAATTGCCCAGTTGAACCATTAAATAAGATCATGACTATATAACAAGCAAATTAAGAATGGGTAATTGTTAAATAAGTGTGTACCAATTGTGAAATTGAGATTTCTGGCAATAAATTCATGCTGATCTGATACCATTTAAGATAAGAGAATTTTTGACATTATTCTAGGAAGTGGACTGACTATTTAAGCATGATACTCAAATAGACCATCGTGATAAGAAGATAATTCTGAAGACATCGGATGAGAAAGTGGTGACGTTTAGAGGTCGAAGGCAAGTAATGAAGTTTTTAACAATAATTCAAACTAAAAGGTTACAGTGGAAAAAGATGTGAGCACTATATTGATTATGTGATAAATAGAAGTCAGGAGCCAGCAAAACTTGAAGATTCCTAATAAGCAATGAGTTTTTAGACGTGTTTCCAGACAAGTTACCAGGACTTCCTCCAAATAGAGAAATTGAGTATGCGATTGACTTAGCACCTGGAACGGAACTAGTATCCAAGGCCCCATATATAATGGCGCTAATGAAATAAAGGAGTTAGCAAAGCAATTTCAAGAATTGTTAGAAAAAAAAGTGATTGGATCCAGCATGGACCCATCGAAGCATGAGATTATGTGCCGACTAGCGGAAGCTCAATAAGTTTAATATCAAGAACAAGTATATGTTATGTCGAATTAATGATTTGTTTGATCAGTTGAAAGAAGCAAAGTATTTTCTAGGATTGATTTAAGATTTGGGTATCGTCAATTGAAGATTAAATCTGAGGACCTACCGAAGACAGTTTTTAGAACTAAGTACGGTTATTATGAAATTCTAGTAATGTCTTTTCGATTGACCAATACACCGATAACATTAAAACTTGATGGACAAAATATTAAGGAGTATATGGATAAGTTGTATTTGTGTTTATAGATGATATTTTGAATTACTCGAGGTCAACGGCGGAACATGTAAAGTATTTAAGGATAGTTTTGGGAATTCTGAGAAGGAAGAAGTGGTATGCTAAGTTTTCAAGTGTGAGTTTTGGTTGCATGAAGTTTAATTCTTAAAATAAATAGTCAGTGATGAAGGAACCAAAGTAGATCCAACAAGGATTAAATCTACTATGAATGGGGAAAGACCAAAAACACCAACAAAAGTGAGAAGTTTTAGTATTGGAAGGATATTATCGAAAATTTGTTCAAGATTTCTCGAAGATTACGACACCTTTGACGAAGCTTAATAGGAAAAGTAAGGAGTTTATATGGAATTAAGAAGTGTGAACAAAGTTTTCAAGAATCAAAGAAAAAATGGGTCACTACACCTGTTTTATCACTTCCAAATGATCAAGGAAAGTTTGTAATCTATAGTGATGCTTCTCATAAAGGATTAGGTTGTATGTTGATGCAGCACAATAAAGTTATGACATGTGCATCTAGACAACTGAAACCTCATGAGCAGAAGTATCCTACTCATGACATGGAATTAGCAGCAATAGTATTCACCCTGAAGATTCGGAAATATTATATGTATCGAGAAATGTGTGAAATTTATACTAACCATAGAGTTTGAAGTAGGTATTCACGGGAAAAAGCAAATGTAGTGACAACGCGATAAGCAAAAAGGAGAAAGTGAATGTGTTGACTGTACTAGAAGAGTTATCTATGGAATTTCAGAAGTTGGGATTGAAAGTCAGAATTTATAATCCCAAAAGAAGAAAGGATGTATAGTATGACCTTTCAGCCAGAGTTGTTAGAGAAGATAAAAAGATGTCAAGAGGAGAGTTATGCACTCAGAATAATGATCACGGTATTCTCAGATTTTTTTTCCAGAGCTTGGATGCCACAAGTGACAGAATTAAAGAATGAGATCCTACAGGAAACTTACAATTCCAAGTATTCAATATATCCAGTAAAACAGCCTGCACTTCCGGACCATTAATTCTAAATCAAAACTAATACAAAATACAATTATTAATCCAAAATTCTATTACAAAGATTACAAAATGAAAGCACAAGTCGAAAAGTCAATCTACTCAAATTCTAAGTCTTCTAACTTTAATGCTATCCAACTCGAAATCTTAGATAAAACCTGAAATATTAAAAGAATGAGCGGTGAGGCCCAGCAAGCAACTACCGTCCAACGACTCAAAATAATATTTTATATCTTTTTTAAAAACATAATTTTGACACAGAACACGTAACATCTATCATATATGATTGCACAAATATTCGATAACAAAGATCACACAATATATTTTCTATGACAAGGATAAGAATGATCTACACAACATATTCTATAATCCACATCATCAAAATTCTTAATCAATCAATTAATTTAATAACAAATTCTTATATTTAGTCCCACAGTCCTAAATCACACCTTATGCCACAATTTCCCAGTGACCGGCATCTTATACTTTATGCCACACTTTCCAAGTGACCGGGTTCTAATTCTTATTCGATGGGAGGCTAGTTTACGTCCCTCTTTAAGTGAAACTGAAGCCCGACAAGGTATCGATGTGTTCCAGAACGTGCGTAAACTATTCCTAAGTTCTAAGTATCATACTATCCAGTGATCGAAATCTTATTCTTATACATGACTAAGACTGGGGATTTCCGAAAACTTGTTATCTTATTAATCACACATAATATGGCATGTTACACAATAAATGCGGAGTACATACATATTCAGAACATCTAATCAAACAAACGTCACAGAATAATATGGAGCAACGGATAGTCACTTACAGAACACGTAAGCAAATAAATAATACGGAGCAATGAAAAGTTACTTACCTCAATCACGTAAACAGATATAGAGCACATAATCAATCGTTAACAACCCAACGAAAACGAAACATCTTAAATCTCGAACTTCTCCAAGATTCTAATTCTGATCAGATCCTTATTTAGTCTTTTAGACACTTTAAACAATATTTTCTTGGAAAATACAAAACACGAAAGTTGTAGAGAATGAAAACATCTTTCCGAAAAGTCCAGAATCAATGAATTCTAACTTACAATGAATTTTGTACGAATTTTACAAGACTGCTGATTTATGTTGAGAAGAGCCCTACGAATTTTAATGAATAAAAATGAGAAAGACGAATAGGGTGTATTTATAACGATACAAAACCCTATATCTTAACCTACAAGTTATCCATATTAAGTCTAATCCAAATTTTAAGCTCATTACTCTAATTAAATTTTAAATCCTAATCCTTATCCAATTTTAATCCTTTTTATTCTATTATTCTTTTATTAATTAAATTCTAATAATTACGGGATATTACATACTACCCTCCTTAAAAAGAATTTGGTCCCCAAATTCACAAAAAACCTATACGTCTACCCTCTCTAATATCCTATAGGACAAACTTAAACTAGGGTCCACAGGAACGCATCCTTGGGAAAGTACTAGTCCCATACCTAATACACTCCGAAGAACAGTCTGCTCTGATACCATATGTGACAACTCGAATCAAATCCCGAGCTTTTTTTCAAAAACCGAGTCAAGTCCTGATTACAAGTCTGAAATAAGCCGAAGCATACTATCCCGAGTGTAGCTAACTTGGGTTACGACAAGCCCACCGCAGGCCCCAAAAGATCATGATTTGTTGGTGCACGTAGTAGTAGTACTTTGCCTTATAAACTGAACAAAAGTCTCAAATCTCCTCGATGTGGGACTGGGGTGTTACAAACTCCCCCACTTAAACTCCTGACATCCTCGTCAGGCCCAAATAGATAGCCCATAGGACCAAGATCGTACCTCTCTTGTAACACCCTCCAAATCTGGGGTCTAGATCTGGGGGATTAATCATCACTAATTAGATCATTAAACTCGTACAATAATTATATAAATATATGATCACCCATTTCTCCTACTCAGGATCTTTTGAGGTTAAGGTATGAAAGCAAGAACAACTCACTAAATTTATTACAAACAACCCAAATTAATAGTCTTACAAACCTTCTTTATTACAAACCATTTGTCTACACAAGTTTTAAACTAAACTTCTTTTATTCAAACAACATATACCTCTACTCCCACTTAGACCTGAAAAAATGGGTCTGGATCCGAAGAACCAAACCGAAATTCATGAAACTGAGATCTGATCCGAGATTCGAATCATACAATTCGATAATTATCCGAAAATCGATTTAAACCGATCCGAAAAATATCCGAACCGAAAATTTAACCGAAAATTATCCGAAATATAAGATCCGATTATAGCTTGGAACCGATTAAAACTGAATAATACATTACCCGAACCGAATATGGCCCGAAATAAGCAAAATTAATACTTTAAACAATTTTATATTTATGATGCATACTTATTTAATCATATTCTTTTGTAAATGTACATTATATTACATTAAAAATACTAAATTAAATAAAAAAGATATTTTTTTAACCTCAAATAATGAAAAAATAAATAAGTTATGATCCGAAAATATCTGAACCGAATTTAATTCGAACAGAATTTTCTCCGACTTAATCCGAATTTTATCCAATTTTAATCTGAATTAGACCCGAACCGAATCACATCCGATCTGATCTGAATGGTCTTCAAATATATCATAAATCGAAAGTAAATCTGATCCAAAATTGATCCGATCCGAAACTGAACCGATTATCCGAATTGCCACTCCTACTCCCACTACACATCTCAAAACTCTCTTCTTGGATTGGAATTAGCATCCTTGGTGCTAGAGGGTCCCGCCGTCTAGCCCGCCTCTTAACCACTCGAGTACGAATGGGTTTCATTCTCGTCCTTTACTGAAAAATAAGGTGAATAACAATAATAGGGGTGAGCCATAATTGCTCAACAAGCCTGGAACGTATATATATGTAGTATAAAGAGAATGTTAAATAAACCGGTAATCTGATGGTTCGAATAACCCCATATTTCTGCAGGGCACAGTGAAGGCCACTATCGGTGATTACCAATAAATTAGAATGAACACAAAAACCAACATATACACTATAACCTGCTGATCATTCAGGATATAGTGCGAATCTATATCCAACTGTATAGATCCACCAACATATAGGGTACCCAGGCACTATAGCCTAATAATCAAGGGTCGGCCTGAAATTATTTTAAGAGCGACTTGGTTCGTAATTACGAGTTTTAGGACAAACCGGGCCTTAAACGGTTCGTATTTATTCTCGTGGACACGTGTTAATCTATTAGTAATTGGCTGGATACGTGGCAGATTAATAAAATTCAGCTTCTTCCTTTTTATTTTTATTATCCATATTCTTGCTATGGCAGCCATATCAATTCCTTTAAGCCTCTTAATCTTGCTGCCTCGATCTTTTTTCTTCTATTTCCTCCCCATCCTCATTTCTTCTCTGTGGTTTTGTTCCCGTATCACCACTATCTATTTCTGGTGGCTGCGATTTTAAGTTTCGGTGAGTTCCCCTTTTGGTTGGTGGCTCCGATGTAGCTGTATATACATAACTCCGTGTATGTATAGGTGATTCAGTTGTGGGTTTCCTGTTATTGGGTATCTGTGCCGTCCTTGCTTTACTGTTGCCATCTAGTCTTTCCTTTCCCGGTCGCGCGTGTGCGCGTGGGCTGGGGCTGTTGTGATTTCCTGGTTTTTGAAGCTATATTCTTGATGAAAAACAATTATCATTATTATGTGATATTTTCAAATTAATTAAATCGGTAGACTTTACGTTGGAAACCCGAAATTATTTGGGTACCCGTAAATTTTATCTCCGTCGGCGATGAGCCTCGGCGAGCCAACGGTGGACGGTGATGAATTTATTCTAAGTCCTAATTTTATAAAATAAATAAAATGAGTCATGTAATTGGTTTCTTATATGATTGGATAACTGTTACAATTGCTGTGTTTGGGATTTGACGTCGGTTGATGTTTCGACGGGTAGTCCGATAAACAAAAGAAACGCTGCCCGATTTCCGGGAAACTAAACTATGTAAAAACGGGAACGTATCCGATGATTATTGGGATGTCGAGTGACTATATATATATGTGTGTGTTTTATACGAAACTTGATTGTACGATGTGATAAAGTATTTTGCCAATCGATAATCCTGATTTCGTAAAATAAAGAGAATATGTATTTTCCGAAAATGAACACCGAACCGATTTTCGAGATCGTGAAACCCTAATTGTTGGTTGTGTTACTATAACCTGAATAATTACGAGTTGGAATATGCTATAGTATGGGTAGATTGTTAGCGAGGATATGTCAAGCATAACTGAGCGTCTAACATAGGGTATTTCGCCCCTGTAGGTTCTAGTCGGGAAATCAAAAATGGACGTTGGAGTAAAGATGACCTAGTAAGCAGTCGACGAGCTCAGTAGAGTTTCAACAGAAAAACCTGAGTGTCGAAGTCGAATCTAATATGGTCTAGTGGTTGAACATTAAAGCCTGAGCGGAAGAGTCGGCTTAGAGTTGATCAGTAATAGTTTTAAAGCCCTGTAAGGCAAGTACTTCTGAACTTTTCTTCAAGATATATTGCCAATATTTTCGAACTGTTTCATAACACGTCGCTATTATTCAAAATAACTCATGTTTTATAATGCAAGTGCTTTAAACTATTTAACTTTGAACCCTGATTTTTCTTGATCTTGAGTCATAAGCCTTATTCTTTGTAAACCATCCTTTGTTGATCCTCAGACACCAAATCACACAAATATGATACTACACCCCAAATGTATAACTACCAAACACTAAACACTGGAACAAAATTCTTTGAAAATACAGACACTTTTATACTCCAACCATTCTTTTTAACATCAAAGAACAACACCTTGAAAAATCATTACTGGTCTAATACCTTATCCTTTACAAACTGGAAACCGTTTCTTATACATACCCTGATATACCCTTGTGATACTTAAGAATTGCATTACACTTTTATACCCATGCTTTATCGATGCTAATTATGATCTTGCTTATTGAACTACATTGTTGTTACACTAAATTGTTTAAGAATTGGATAGTTTTCTTTATATAGACCAGATTCGTGGTCAGACCAGATTCGTGGTCGAATTAGGCCAATGTCTGCCTTGGATCCAGTTCGTAGAGCAGAGTTGTGTGCTTCGCTCGGGGTTAGTGCGTGACTGATCAGCAACCTAACCTTGGTTTTTAAAATTTAAAATAAATATTCAATTCTAATGATTAGTTAAAAAGAAACTTGATTCCTCTGAATCATTTCATTTGATTATTGCTTAACCTCAGTTATCCCTATTAAGACTTGCTAAGCTAGTTTGCTCACCCTTGCGATTCTTTTATATATTTTATAGTTGGAAAGAATATGGATGATAGTGAAGTTCCTCAGTCCAAAGTGCGGGCTAAGGTTCCAGTTGAGTTGGATCGAGCTTGCAGAAGCTTCATGTGATAGAGCGATAGTCAGATTGTAAGAATGATTTTATTATCACTTGTAAGTTAAATTAGTTGGGATTTGGTACGTTGTAGTAAAGGTTAAAATTGTGGCTTGTTTTCATACATTAACCTGTGGCGATCCATGGATTATGTGAAGCAGGGTCATTGCAAATAATATTTCTTATACATATTTATATATATTGTGTATGTGTTGTGGACCCCAAACTTCTAACCCGGGTTTGGAGGACGCCACAAATGTCACCGTCCGGCGACCACCGCCGGTGCCGCCGTGACTGTGGTGAAGAGTGAAGGTGAGGAAGGAGGAAGGGGCATGAACGTCTTTTAGCATTTTTGACTGAATAACTAATTAAATTGAGTGGTTAAATAATTAAATAAATAGATAAGTGAATAAAAAGAAAAACTTGCATAAAATTTAGTAATTGGTTAATAAAGTAGTGGAGGAATAAATGATATAATAATTTGATTAATTAATTGATTCCATTTCTATACTTCAAGAAATAGAATTTTTGGACATTTAATAAATTGGAATAAGTGAGAAGTTTGTTCATAATTTCGTTAGGAGTAAAATGTAATAAAACTCTAATGGCTTTGGACCATTAAATTAGTATAACACCTAAGATTTTATTAATAAAATCGTGAACATTATATTGAATATCGAAATATTAGAGAACGATTAAATAGTAATTAACACGTAACGAGCGTCGGTTCATAAAAAAATATTTATTAAATAATTCTATTCAATATCACTTGACGAAGGATTATGTGTTATAGCGGAAAGGTAATATCCCTATTTTTTGCGCTAATTGAAATAATAGTATTATAAACTCAAATTTAAATTATGAATATCTATTATTTGATGATTTGGGATATTTTCTTCAAAAAGGGAAAGAATACTTTTATTTTAATATATGCAAACGGGAAGTGAGTACGCCATTAAAATTTGTTAGAATATTTTCTATTTTTATATAATTCCTTGTAGTGTATATATAATACGAGTTATGATTTACGAAAAAAGATATTTTGAAATATTTATTCTAAATTGATTTTGGTGTTATTTACTATTTTAAAAAATATCCAAAGTGGGATTATTTAACCCGCAAAGGAGATATTGCTGCTTATGAACTAATTGTTGAATACGAGGCAAGTTTTATCTGCTCTTTTCATGCTTGACTTGTATATTTATTATTTTGGATGAATATTACGGATTTAAATTCTGAAGCTTTATTTGTGATTATTTTGGAGAAAATTTCTTGAAATAATCCTTTGCCGAATTCCCTATTTACAAGAGAAATAAAAACTTGTATTCATGACTGCTCCTATCTTTCAGGAGAGTTACCTCAATTCTCTTCAAACGAGTATAAATTTCTATTTTCGTTTTAACATTCTAGAATCTACATCGATTCATCGGTCGGATCGAGTGTTTAAATTCTTGTCTTTTATCAATTCATTGAACCTTTCCAAAATTCATGTATTATAAATCAATTAATTATTCTTTCCTTTTAAACATCTTTAATTTTTGTTATATTTTGGAAACCTTCAATATTTTTATGGACATGATTATTCTCATTATTCAGAATAATCCCTATTTTTGGAACATATCGATATATCATTCATATCGATGTTATAGTGATACTTTTACTAAAACAAGAAATTGGTTTATTGTTCGAACCAGAAAATGTGATGTGATTTGTGAAACATCGAGATGTCAAGTGAATTGAAATGTTAATCGAGATAAGTTCATCTATACTAGTCAACGTGGGATTTAAACCACAGAAGTTATTATGACAGTCCAATGTGCGGACATATTATTCGGCTCGAGTGCAGCCGGGGGTTAAGATGTTAACCCTTCTTTTATGCTAGAAAGTGTATGTTAGGTGTTCTTACGACGAGCCCTGATCGGGTGAGCATAAGATTCGCAGGAGGACGGTACACTATGATAGTCGCATCATTGATGTACCAGGGATGAAAAATGACTAGTTAATCTTGAATCGTGTGGTATTATGCTAGATAAGAATTTCTGTATACAATTATGATGTGCTGGCTATTTTTCTCTTAGCATTTCAAATTCTTTTTTCTTTCGAAAATTATTGTCATTATTTAAATTTGATAGTCAGTCATACTTGTTGAGCATTCAGTTGCTCACTCTTGCTATTCTTGTATTCTCCAGAGCAGAGAAGAATGAAGTTGACAGGCCATCAGACTAGTCAAGGCAGAGAAAAGGGAAGGAACATGTTCATGATGACATATTCTAGTGGATTGCTATCTAAGTAATATAATGTAATAAAATAGAGCTGCTATCCAGACTTGTAGTAAGATCCTGATTCCTATGTGATAAATAGATTATGCGATAGATTCGATCTTGAGCTCTGTGGAGTAGTGTCCACAATGAATAATATATTTGTCTATAGTTTATAATAATAATAATACAGGTGTGTGAAGTACTTTAAATTTTATCGTGACGACTTGGATATACGATAAGGTGGATCTGGGGCGTCACATGTGTATATTGTGGGGTCACAGTACGCAGTAGTTGGTTATTTATTAAGATTAAGTGTTATTAATGGAAATAGAACTCGTGACAACCCAGATGCCCGACCCCAGATTTGGGGGTGTTACAAACATGATGTTCAATACACCTTTTGGTAAACTTTCTCCTCCATCTCATGTTCCACTAGTTCATGAATTTTTGTTGTTAAATCTACCAACAATTGATCTGAAGAATTTCATACAAAGGGTGGTGCAGATTTGCCCTTTGAATCTCTCTTCCTACTCAGCCTCCCAACTAGAAATGAGGAGATATGTTGCTTGCTGCCATGAACAATCTTGTCAGCATCCTCAACAGTTCCTCCTTCTTCCAAGACTTTGGAAATACTAGTTGTAATTAAAACATATGAAACAAATAAATAAAATATACAATATGAATAAACCCCTTAAAAAAATCATTAAAATTAATACTTACTATTTTTTTTCAATCTCTATGGTAGGTAATACATACTGACGCTCTGAATCTCGTTTACGCATTTTAAGATAAAACATCAGCATCTGATACTAGTGGCATTGGGTTCTCAGCATCAGGGTACATACCAATTTGTATTGAACTTGAGTGGAACTCTTAGGCCCAGCGGTATGTGTTTCTGTTAAACGGCTTCGAGATTTTGCATTTCTTTTTGCAGCGACCTATAAACAAGCATACAAAAACAGTAAAATGCATATAGTGAACAAATTATACAGTATAATAATATGTTTGAATTTTTAAATTTACCTTAACATTTTCATCTACATGGTACTCTAAAAGAACCTTGAAATTATCATGTGGCACCTCCGTAAGCCTATTCTGCAATCTCTCTTCGCCAATTTTGTAGGCAGTATAATGATTTTTCTAAATTTCTGATTTAAAGCCCCTGAACTGATCGTGCATCATCATCATTACCTAATCTCTACCCTCCTCAGCAATAATGTACTTGTTCTAAGATCAATTATACGCTAAGTCAACCATCTTAAAAATATATATATGTTAAACAGTGTAACTAACATGTGTTCACCGGATGATCATTGTTTACCTTGACATACGGCCATAATATTTCTTTTTGAGGAACTTCATCCCAACTAACACATGTAAGCGACACAAAATCTCTTACCATTATCCCAAAAAAATATCGAGTTCAGATACCCTGTTATCCTATGATATAGGTGTCGGGTTTCGAGCACATAAACGAAACGGAAACAGTAATTAAAAACGTAAAAAATCAGAATTTTCAAAATCCACCATAGGATCCATGCGAAAAACATATATTTAATTCGTAGATCAGATTGTTTACCTTAAGAAGCTTTACCAATTGGTTGACTAATGGATATCCAAAGCTTGTTCAATCACCACACATCCCGCTCTCGCGATCTATGCTCTATCGGTATCCACACGAATGCTTGAACTCAAGGATTGAATATGTACTAGCACAAATTCATTTCTTCTTGCTCTCTCCATCTTCTCCCTTGGTGGCTAGGGTTTTAGTAAAAGTCTTGCTTGCAAAATCAGCCACACAAGAGATATTATATAGAGAGTAGAAAAACGAATTATAACTCTTAACTAATTAGCAGTTATTATTAATTTGAAATTCTTATTAGTATTATAATTAAGTCTCACTTAATTATTTAACAAATAAATTTTATAATTAATATTAGTAAATTCGAATATCAATATTTATCTAATTAACTAAGTCATACTTAATTAATATTATAAATAATTCAAATGACTTTAATATAATTTAAATCTAATTTAAATTAAATAATCCTTCAAGCATTCTTAGTATGTGACCCTATAGGTTATTATTACGTTGGCAATGAATTTTAATCTAATTTAAAATCGTAAACAATGAGCGACATCTAGTAATACATCATTGCTACCCAAGTAATAATAATTGAATCGGTGATCGATTAAACCTTTTGTGAATAATATACAATGTAATATAATTCCGTTAACCAAATATTATAGATTAAACTAGAGGCATGTAATGTGTCATCCTCATCATAGTTTAATCCAAGTTTCCTTGATCAATGAGTAGACTATCATATCAAATCAACATTTGAGTGTGGTCACGCATTTTATAGTCTAGCTCACACAAGAGGCCAATAATATCACTCCTAAAATAGGAAGGTTAAATCCCATCTAGATTATTCATATTTCTCGTACGATTCACAATATACCCATTATCCACTTTTATCATTACCCGGTCAAGGATAACTTTTAATGGAATAAATGTATATTAATTCTCGTATAGAAATATAATGACTTCAGGTCTAAGGACCATTACATCATTATCACTGTGAGAATTACTTATGACACAACAGACATGTAGAATCTCACATTGGTTCTGTCCAGCACCATGTACATATACATATGCCTATGTTTTTAACTTTAGTACCACTACACCTATGATCAATGAGATGTGATCATCAGTCAACAAACACACCGGTCTTAATGCATTATTATTGTCCCTTAATAATAATACTCAACTAGGGACCTTTAGGAGTATTGATACTATTCTCATAATCTCATTTCTAAGTCACGTACTTTGAGATATAGAATTGCATATCATATTCCAAGGACATTTATTAATCTAACATTTATATCGCAGTAAATTAAGAATTAATAAATTATAAAGAGAATAATCGATAGAACATAAACATTAATAATTCTAACGTCTTAAACTAAAACATCGTAGTGTTGTCTCTAGGGCACAAACACTAACAATCTCCCAATTACACTAGAGCCAATCACCCATGTATCTAATACTCATGGAACTAGTATGACCATCGTACTTCTGCTGCGACAAATCCTTAGTCAGTGGGTCTGCAACATTATCATTACTATGCACTTTATATTTATATCTCCTTAATAATTAATCTCATTAATAAGGCGATATTTCCTAAGGACGTGCCTAAACAGTCTCCATGGTTGTTTTAAAAAAATATCAATATATCCGGCATCCATAGAATCATCAATATTCTTGCTGTGAACTATTCAAGCTAACATCAATTATATTTAGATAAAACACAAATCAGACATAAACTCGTAATCATCCTTGTCTGCCCAATAATTAGGTTCAGAAACTATTATTAGTGTAACCCTTTACAACCAGTTCCCTATCTTCTCCATACACCAAAAATAAATCTTTAGTCCTCTTTAAGTACTTAAGAATATTCTTGAAAACTATCAAGTGACCCTCACCTGGATTAGACTGGTATCTGATCGTTATGCTCAAAGCATACGGAACATCAGGATAAATATATATCATAGTACACATTATAGATCCAATTGGCGAAGCATATGGAGTTTTTCTAAGACGGCCCTGGTCATCTAATGATTTAGGGCAGTTATCCTATGAGATCACTATCCCAAGAGATATCAGGACATATCCACTATTTGACTCCCGCATCCTTAAATGATGCAATAATTTATCAATGTATGTATTGCGACTAGATCGATTAATCTCCTCAATCTATCTCTATAGATCTTAATCCCTAATATCTAGGTAGCATCGCCCAAGTCTTTCACCGAGAAATTATTTCTCAACCAAGTCTTAACAGCTTGTAGAGAAGGTATGTCATTTCATATCTATTATATGTCATATACATATAATACTTGAAATGTCACGTGGCTCCCACTAACCTTCTTGTAAACACATGGTTCATCTTCGTTTTGAATAAAGCCAAACTCTTTGACCGTTATATCAAAATGAATATTCATTCTCATTGAGGCTTGCTTCAATCTATTAATTGATAGAAGCAACTTACAAATCATCTTAGCAAACTTTGGATCAACAAAACCGTTAGGTTGTATCATATATATATCCTCTTCAAGGCTCCCATATAAGAAAGCGGTTTTGACATCCATTTGCCAAATCTCATAGTCAAAGTAAACAACTATTGCTAACAAAATCCTGATGGACTTGACCATAGTAACTGGTGAAAAAGTCTCATCATAGTCTATACCATGAATTTATTTGAAACCTTTTGCCACTAGTCGCACCTTATAGGTCTGTACTTTACCATCCATGTCAGTTTTCTTCTTGAAAACCTCCACTTGCACCCTATAGGTTTTACCCCTTCGAGTGGATCAACTAAAGTCAATACTTTATTTTGATACATGGATTTCATCATGGATTTCTTGGCCCCCAGCCATCTCTCGGAGTCTGGACTGCTCATAGCATCTTGGTAGGTGTGAGGCTTATCCTTATCTGTAAGCATCACATCACCATCTTGAGTCAAAAGAAATTCATAATTTATCTCGGACTCATGGTGAATCCTACTAGATCTATGAATAACCTTTGTTTCCTAAACATGATTACTTTCAACATTTTGATGTACATCCTGATCTTATTCCAATTCTGGTTCAATGTCATTTGGTTCTCGATCTTCATCGAGATGTATTATCCTCCCACTGATTTTCTTAGAAAGTAGTTCTCCCTCAAAAAATATATCGGCCCGAGCAACAAATACTTTGTTCTCGAAAGGATTATAAAACTATACCCTAGTCTCACTTTGATATCCCACAAAATAGCATCTATCTAATTTTGGTCCAAGCTTGTCAAAGGCTAAACGTTTTACAAACGCTTCACGTCCCCAAATTTTTATAAATGACATGCTATGATCTTCATCACTCTATATCTCATATGGGGTATTTTGAACCGCTTTAGTCGGAACTTGGTTAAGTGCATATGCAGCCGTTTCTAGAGCATAACCCTAGAAACCGAACGGAAGATCCGCTTGACTCATCATCGATCGCACTATGTCCAACAAGGTACAATTTCTCCTCTCAGAATCTCTATTCCATTGAGGTGTTCCAAAAGGAGTAAGTTATGATACACTATCACACTCCTTCAAGAAACTCTTGAAATTGAGGTTTAAGTATTCTCCTCCACAATCTGATCGTAAAACTTTTATACTTTTCCCTTGTTTTCTTTTCTACTTCGGCCTTATATTCTTTGAACATTTCAAAAGAATCGGATTTGTTCTTCATAAGAACCACATATCCATATCTACTAAAATCATCAGTAAATGTTATAAAGTAGTATAACCCCCCTTGCCATCATACGCATTCGACCACATACATCATTATATATAAGTCATAATCATTCGGTGGCCCTTTTACCTGATCAAGTAAAACAAGCTTTAGTCATTTTGCCAATGAGACAAAGTTCACATCTTCCGTATGATTCAAAATCAAACTTATCCAAGTATTCATCTATATGTAACTCAGAAATGCGTTTCTCATTGATATGGCTTAACGAAAATGCTAGAGGTAATGTTTGATTTGAGTCAACTTAGAACATATAAATTGTTAACTAATTGTGCAACATTATAAGTCTTATCATTGAAATAGAATAAATAACTATTGTTTATTTAATTAAAATGAAAACTTTTCTTGTCCTGACAAGAAATTGACTTAATGTATCCGCTAAAGGCATACATGTAATAACAATTTATCAAGTTCTCAATCTCACCTTATGGGCAAAATTAGGTATCGAGTTCCTTCAACTAGAGCGACAACTTTTTCTCCAATTCTAACCCTATACTTGAAACTTGACCATTGTTAGTCTTCTTCTTTAGATCTTTCAAATAAGCTCGACAATTTAACTTCCATTCATCCAGTTATTTCCACAGAAATGACAATCATCTCCTTTAGCAACACCACTATTAGGCTTCAAAATCCCTTTGAGATTGGACTTTGGTTTGGCACCGAATAAGATCAAATCTTCACCTTGTCTATCCACTTTCCTTTCCCATTTGCATTATATGTGTACATCATCAATATGGACGTAATTCATGCCTTTACCGTGTTATTTTCAGCAGTTTTAAACACGCTTAACAACTCAGTGAGTGTTCTGTCTATCTCATTCCTTTTGTTCTTAACAAACTAAGAATATAAGTTGTTCAAAGATCGTTTGATCAAATCAAGCTGAGTCTCTAGACCATTCTTGAAACCCAAAATATCAAGGTACATATGCCTATCACCTTTAGAACATGTGGTCCAACCGGATATGATTCTCCCATTAATGCAAAAGTATGGTACCTTACTATTGTCAAATCTTTCTGACGAGCCTGTCCTTCAAACATCTTTTGAAGGTGCTCAATCATATCATAAGCATCATTATGCTCTTGTTTCTTCTAAATCCCAGCACTCATAAGTACAAGCATGAGACATGAAACATCAGTTGTATAATCAATTTGCTCCTGGTAAGCATTTTGTTTAGCACATATTTCATTCTCAGCTAGAAAAAATATGGGAGGGGTTTGAGTGACATCCTTGAACCTGAGGATAATCCTCAAGTTTCAATATCAATTGATGAAATTATTTCATGTCAGCTTGTCATTCTCAAGGACTATTACATAGAGAAGTTATTTGTGTTATTTGTCATTTGATATCTATAATATTAAAGTGTATAAAATGACTTAGTCTACAGATGATCATTAAATTATGTTCAAGTGATTATTCATTATATATTCACAATATATATCTCCCACTATTTTTATCAAATCAATAGCCCTAACTATTAATTCGGAAAAAAACATCTTCTATATCCTTTCTAGTGAGCCAAGATCCATATTTCACCATGCGTTAGGTCAGCTTTGACTTTTCTCCTAAAATATAATTATTTAGGTAGACAACATTTGTCAATTATATCAACTATATAACTCTTGGATAGCTTGGTGGAACAACATTTGTTCACATTTATCTAATAAATCTCGCCAAACTCTATGCCTCCAAGTTCACAATCCTATTGTGGTAACTTAGTTAATTCGAACCCAATAGTCAAAAAGTATCAATATACTTCAACACATCTCCCACGATAGATGGGAGTACTTTGCTTTGGTTAACCCACTCATTGTCGATCTAGGGGTTAACGCATTGGACTAATTGGAAGGCATCTGAACAACTTAATATTAACTTTAGGGTTTTGTTAATTTTAAAACGATCAAAATCCCATCATAAAGAGATTCCCAATTTTTTCTTGAATAAAATACTTTAAATCAATATTCGTCAATGGTTTGATTTCCAGGTAGTGAGGGAGTCACAACGGTCTCGCTTAAAACCCACAACCTTACAAGTTCAATGAACTCACTTTTGACAAAATCGCCCCATATTAGAAACAAATAAAATTTGTATTTTATTTTGTGTTTCATAAATATGAGAATCTCATAATCGTTTGTTCATTTTAAAATCTTGAGTTGTTACAGATTTTATCTTGTTTAGCAAGCATGGCATGGGTGTAGTATCTAATACATACATCCTTAATCTAATTAAGCATGCATCTTTATAAACTACTCTACACATACATTCATCATATGCGCATATATATATAAAGTGCAATAAATAAATGTGGCTGGTTATGGCTTCATCCTATGCGATCTTTATCAAGCTAATGACAAAGATCTAGGTCAATCTAAGGTGAAAAATAAATGCAGGCTAACTATTACATGTCTTCTTTCTTGTATTGCTTCCTTGGATGGCCTCCGTGTGGGATTACCCTTGATCTTCAAATATTCATGTCTTCATGTACATTACAAGAATGAAATATGAAAACTAATCTAATGAACTTACAAGAAGAACTCGAGTTACATTCGAGATTTAATAATTACAAGTTTAAACGACATGCAAGCCGTATTTAAAAAACCAAAACCATTACCCTAAGGTCATAAGCCATAACCATCCACCATTCTCAATTAACACAAAATAACATGTTAAAACACATAATCTGATATTAACATATCATAGCCATCATGATCTAATCATAAAAATCAAATTTTGAAAAAATCAGAAAATTCAAAATTAAATCTGATAACATTAAATCGCAGATTACAGGGCCTAAATGACATCAATCGCCTTACAAATCAGTCGTTGATAGCTTTTTCTATCAGTTAAGTTCAGACGCTCGATTCCATATGAAATAGAGTATTCGTTCGCCAAAATCGAACACTAGACACAGAGTTCAGCAAATCCTCTGCATCCGATTCAGAATCGTATCAAATACGATTCTTATAATAAGAACAAACATAAAACATGTATATATCAGTATATATACAGATTATATAATCATCATATGATTATACAACTCTCATGAATATCATATATTCAAAACATATATACATACACATATATAAAAATAACAACATGTAAAACATACAAAATCACATACATAATAGTCATGGAATATTGTATACATGTTATCATCATCAAACCAGTAGACACATAAACGATTTAAACATTTTTTGCAAGTATCTCTGATGCCATTGTTGGGTTTCGAGCATATAAACGCAACGGAAACAGTAATTAAAAATGTAAAAAATCAGAATTTTCGAAACCCACCGCAGGATCCATGCAAAAATCATATATTTAATTTGTAGATCAGATTGTTTACCTTAAGAAGCTTTACCAATTGGTTGACTAATGGAGATCCAAAGCTTGTTTAATCACCACGCATCCCGCTCTCGTGATCTACGCTCTATCGGTATCCACACGAATGCTTGAACTCAAGGATTGAATGTGTACTAGCACAAATTCGTTTCTTCTTGCTCTCTCCATCTTCTCCCTTAGTGGCTATGGTTTTAGTAAAAGTCTTGCTTGCAAAATCAGCCACACAAGAGATATTATATAGAGAGTAGAAAAATGAATTATAACTCTTAACTAATTAGGAGTTATTATTAATTCAAAATTCCTATTTGTATTATAATTAAGTCTCACTTAAATATTTAACAAATAAGTTTCATAATTAATATTAGTAAATTCGAATATGAATATTTATCTAAATAATTAAGTCATACTTAATTAATATTATAAATAATTCGAACTAGTTTAATATAATTTAAATCCAATTTAAATTAAATAATCCTTCAAGCATTCTTAGTGTGTGACCCTATAGGTTATTATTATGTTGGCAACGAATATTAAATCTAATTTAAAATCGTAAACAATGAGCGGCATTCATAATATACCCAATGTCCACTTTTATCATTACCCGGTCAAAGATAACTTTTAATGGAATCAATGTATATTAATTCTCGTATAGAAATATAATGACTTCAGGTCTAAGGACCATTACATCATTATCACTTTGAGAATTACTTATGACACAACAGACATGTAGAATCTCACATTGGGTCTGTCCAACACCATGTACATATACATATGTCTGTGTTTTTAACTTTAGTATCCATAATGCCCTCCAGACCCGGGGTATAAGTCTGGGGGGTTACTAGCTAATCACCAAACCTGTACAATCTGAATAACAATAATAATGAAATGTATCTAAACCCCTTTAACACTAACCATGATCTTCTTAGGTTGAAGTATAAAAACAAGAACCACTAACTACTTTATTACAAACCAAATTTAAAATCTTACAAACTCTCTTTATTACAAACCATTGTCTAACCAGTTTTAAACTAAGTTTATCTTTTATTCAAACTCACACACTAACTATCTACACTACACCTGTTTGGGCAACTCAAAGCTTTTTTCTTGTATTGGGATCAACACCTTGGGTATGAGAGGATCCTGAGGCTTGACAAGCATCTTTACCACTCGAGTCCTGATGGGTTTCATGTTCCTTTTAACTGAAAACAATAAGGTGAATAACAACGAATAGGGGTGATCCAAAAATTGCTCAACAAGGCTGCAAAATATAAACAGTGTTACAGCAGTTTAAATGAATCGGTAATCTGGGTATATCTGCAAAGATATAACCCCGCAAGAATAGAAAGAAGGCCATTGTTGGCGAATATAAATGAACTAAACTGGACACAAGTTCGCATATATACCCTGCTAATCAGCCAGGATATAGTGCAGATCTATATCTCCCTATATAGATCCAGTCGGGCACCCAGGCTCTACGGCCCATCTCAAGGATCTGGTCACGTCGCGGTCCTTAGGATCAAGTAAAACTTAATCCCAAAACATCACTATCCATTCCATGGAGTAGCAACCAGAACTATCGATATACTTTGATATATTGTAATCATGAGAATATACCAATGTGTATTTGTAACCAATTGGATATGAATAAGGAATTCAAAGAAAAAGGAGAAATCAAGAATCAAAATGAAATATGAACAAGTGAATAACAATTGTGTATTAGTGTTTATGAATAAGAACCAAAAGAGTGCAAGCGTGATATGAATCTAAAGTAATATCATTATTCTGAAATTAGAATAGGGGAAATCTTGCCTTCTACGCGATTTACTCCAAATATTTCACCTTTGTCTATCACCGGATCAATCTGCCTTGCTGGCTTGCCTTCTGCTGGAGAAATAGACTGATTTAGTCATTTCATACTTCAATTGCGTCTCAAACCGACTTCACGTCGTTCCTATTGTCTACCCATGCGTGTATTATTGACTCATATATTATTTATTAACAAGCAAGACTCTATTAACCACACAATACACATAAGCACATAAGACACATAATCATTTTTATGGTTAAAATAATTTTTAGAATCAAAATCGACTCGATGTCCGCTTAACTGATCATTATCTGGCTCATTTCCTATTTTTCGGGATTTATTGGACTTGACTCTGCACGCGATTTGGCTTAAAATCAGATAAATATCAAAGGTCAACTAATTTCTAGAAGAAATTAGGTTTTAATATTATTTTTAATGGAAACAATTCACTTTTCTGAGTCCAGGGGCTTTCGTTTCGCTCGAATCGGACTAACGGTCTAATTAATATCAATTAAATACATATAAATCAATTTATTATTCAATATAAATAATTATTACTAATTATTAAACCCTAAAATAATTTTAAAATAATTATTCAAGAAAAATCAGAACTAAAAATGATTTTTCTATAATTTTTGGAATTAAAATAAATTTATTATAATTTATTGAAAATTATTTGATTAATTATCAAAATAATTAATTATTTTTAAATAATAAATAATTAATTAATAATAAATAATTGAGAAAATAATCAAATCTAATTTTTTAGAAAATATTTCAGAATTATTTATAAAGTAAATCAATTAATTTAATAATTAATTAATCAATTTATCAAATAAATAAAACTGATTTTATAATAAAAATAAAAATAAAAATAATTTCCAGAAACATTTGTCAGAAAATCAATTCTGACAAAAATATATCAAACCAGGTCACCAAGAACAACAAACGGGTCGGGATGAACCTAGAATCCGGCGAGGATTCCGGTCACCGACCTGTTTTCCGGCCAATCTAATTACCCTCAATTCAACTCCGTTTGCCCCGTTTTGTGTCAATTTCATTTGAAATCATCACAACAATTCAACCACAGCAATCACATCACATAATCATTCCTAGAACGTCATCTCCGGTTAAAACGATCCAACTCCGACGAATTTTTCCAGATTTCGATGAAGTCATTTTCAGGCCAAATCACGAATCGTTCGTACTTGTTTTTACTAGGAATCGATTCCAAATTCAGTTCTAAACATTATCTAATCATCAACATCATCTAATAACCCTCAGGCTAAGTTCTCCGATCAAACCGACTTAAAGTCCGGCCAAAATCCGATTTTACTAATTCGTACATTAAAATTCACGTTTTATACATCAAAATAAAGCTAATAACATGTACAATCAAAGCCCTATACTCTAAATAATCTCAGCTTTCTCTAAAATCAAACACGATCAACCAAAAATTATCATAAACCCTAGATACAGTACTATCAATTCGGGCTATCATCTGTAAAATTAATAAGCATAAATAAATCAGAAATCATCAAACAAAGCTATTCTTAACATCAATTTCAACAAATAACCCCAGAATCAGAAATTACCAAATTGGGTATAAACCCTAGAAATTGAAAATCAAAAATAATAAATCAAAAGTTGAAATTGATGGCAGAAACAGAAAGAACAGATCGAAACCTGCGATTTGAGTACTCGAGCTGCTTGATTTGGTGTAGAAATCAGATCAAAACTAGTGTTTGATTTTTCAACCCGAATTCAAAACCCGACCCGGTTCTTGAGAATTTTGCAGATTTTTCAGATTTTTAATAATTAATTAATTAAAATTAAATAAAAATTACGATATTTATAGTAGTAAAATTAATACTCCTAATTAAAATTAAGGCACTAATTCTACATCTTTTAAAATTAATTGGCCCCTAATTTTATAATTTTTGAGTATTAAAATTTAATTTATAAATATTTTATATATACAATATATATGCCAAAATTTCCCAAAAATTGTGAATAATGCAAAAATACAAAGAAATGGTATAAATGAAAGTCATATAATTTTATAAAAATAAAAATGTGATTTTTGTGGGGTTTTAACACCCAACGGGGCCCGGAAAAGTCATTTTTCGCGAAACGAGAAAATTTATAAAATACCTAGATTTTCAGAATAATGCGATGGTATAAGCCGTTTAATGAAAAATAAGGCCTATTATTTTATTTGAAATATCAGCTATAAAATCATGATTGGGGTCGTATAACTTTTGATATGAAAGTTATAAATACAAAATAAAATATCTGAAAAATACCTTGAAAATACATGGACGATACAGGATGCACGTAACACATAGCAATTAGGGTTTTACAGCTAATTACACATAAATGACACATTAGTACACATAATTTATTATAAATATGATATAATACAGACATAATTTCCCCAGACGTTACATCCTTCCCCTCTTAATAGAACTATGTGCTCATAATCTCGCTAAGAAAATAAATGAGGATATTTCTCTAACATCTCATTCTCAAGTTCCCAAGTTAATTCTTCAACCATAGGGTTTCTTCACAAAACTCGCACTAAAGATACAAACTTACTCCTCAACATTCTCTCTTGCCGATCTAAAATTCTTACCGGCTGTTCTACAAAAGATAAGTCAGGTTGGATATCTACCGGTTCATATTCTATTACATGTCTAGATACAGGATTATATCGCTTAAGCATTGATACGCGAAACACATTGTGAATATGTTGCATATGAGGCGGTAAGGCTAACTCGTACGCAACTTCTCTGACTTTCTTCAAGATTTCAAATGGACCAATGTATTGTGGCTTCCATTTACCCTTGTTGTCAAATCTGGTCAATCCTTTCCATGGCGATATTTGGAGTAGAACGTGCTCTCCCTCTTGGTAGTCCATATCCTTCCTAGCTTGATCTACATATTTGCGTTGTCGATTCTACGCTGGATCTAGTCATTTCCGAATAAGTTCTATCTTTTCTTTAGTATGTTGAATTAATTCTGGACCCAAAATCTTGCGTTCTCCAACTTCATCCCAATATATTGGTGATCTGCATTTTCTTCCATACAAAGCTTCGTAAGATGGCATTCCAATGCTCGCATGATAGCTGTTATTGTAAGAAAATTCTACTAAAGGTAAATGCTCATCCCAACTGCCTTCGAAAATAATCGCACAAACTCGTAACATGTCTTCGATTGTCTAAATAGTTCTTTCACTTTGCCCATCAGTTTGCGGATGATAAGCAGTACTCATATTTAATTTGGTTCCAAGGCATTTTTGAAATTATCTCCAAAATCTTGAATTAAATCGGGGATCTCGATCAGACACCATAGATATTGGAACTCCCTGTCGCATCACAATTTCCTTGAGATATAAGTGTACTAGCTTGTCGAGTGAAAGTCTTTCATTAATTGGTAGAAAATGTGTTGACTTGATTAGTCTTTCACTGATTACCCATATCACATCATGATTTGCTTTATTCCTTGGAAGTCCTACCACAAAATCCATTTCTAGATGTTCCCATTTCCATTCTGGAATATCCAATGGCTGCAATAATCTATTGGGGCGTTGATGTTTCGCTTTAACTCGTTGGCATGTGTAGCATTTACTTACCCATTCTTCTATCTCTTTCTTCATATTTGGCCACCAAAAGTTTTCCTTCAGATCGCGGTACATTTTTGTACTTCCCAGATGAATGGAATATTTTGAACTGTGCGCATCTCGTAATATTTCTTCCTTCAGTTCAGCCACATTAGGGATCCAAACTCTTGATACAAAGCGTAGAATTCCTTCGTTATCCTTCTGGGTTGTGATTTTTTCTCTCATTAAGTTGTCATCTTGACTCATCACTTCTTCTTGACATCGTCAAATCTTTTTCAATAAATCTGGTTGAAAAGTCATCGCGTAGATAGCTTCAGTAGATTCATTGGAAACACGAATCCCAATTTTTAACTTATCAAATTCCTTGGCTAATTCCTCAGATGAAGTTAAAAAATTCAATCTTTCATTTCGGCTCAGCTCATCTGCCACAACATTCGCTTTCCCTGGATGATAACTGATCGTAACATCATAATCTTTAATTAGTTCTAACCATCATCGTTGCCTCATGTTAAGTTCCTTCTGCGTAAAAATGTACTTCAAACTTTTATGATATGTGTAAATCTCGCATTTTTCACCGTAAAGATAGTGTCTCCAAAGTTTCAATGCAAATACGATCGGTGCTAATTCCAGATCATGTGTAGGATACTTCTGTTAATGAGGTTTTAATTGTCTCGAGGCATATGCAATGACGTTACCATATTGTATTAGTACACATCCTAATCCGCGGTATGAAACGTCGCTGTAAATGACAAAATTCCCATGTTCATTTGGTAATACAAGTACTGGTGCGGTTACTAACCGATTCCTCAGTTCTTGGAAACTTTCTTCATATTTGTCATCCCATACAAACTTTTCACTTTTTCGAGTCAAATTGGTCAGTGACGTTGCCATCTTCGCAAAATCCTTGACGAACCTTCTATAGTATCCTGCCAATCCCAAGAAACTTCGAACTTCTGTTGGTGTCTTCGGCCTTTCCAAATTTAACACGGCTTCAATCTTCACTGGGTCAACTTGAATACCTTCTCTGCTAATGATATGCCCTAAAAATTGTACTTCCTTCAGCCAGAATTCACATTTCGATAACTTCGTGTACAATTGTTCATTTCTTAGAATTTTAAAGCAATCCTCAAGTGCTCGGCATGCTCTTATTCAGTGTTCGAGTAATCAAGATGTCATCAATAAATACAATCATTAATTTATCTAAGTACCTTTTGAATACCATGTTCATCAAGTCTATGAATGTTGCTGGCGCGTTGGTCAAACCGAATACCATTACAAGAAACTCATAATGTCTATATCTGGTACGATAAGCAGTCTTTGGGATATCGTCAGCTTTAATCTTCAATTGATGATAACCTGATCTCAGATCTATTTTAGAATATCATGCGGCTCCTTTTAGTTGATCAAACAAATTATTGATTTTCGGTAGAGAATATTTATTCTTGATAGTCAGCTTATTCAATTCCCGATAATCAATATATAGTCGCATGTTGCCGTCTTTCTTCTTTACAAATAATACCGGTGCACCCCATGGGGATACATTAGGTCTTATGACTGCTCTGTCTAGAAAATCTTACAATTGCGTTGACAATTCTTTCATCTCGACTGGTGTCATTCGATACGGAGCTTTCGAAACTGGTTCTGTACCTGGCGCTAAATCAATCATAAATTCCATTTCTCGGTCTGGCGGTAACCCTGGAAGCTTGTCTGGAAAGACATCAGTAAATTCATATACAACTGGGATATCTTCTATTTTTGGACTTCCTTTCTCTTTATCTAACACGTAGACTATATACATCTCACATCCCTGTCGAAGCAATTATTTGGTCTGCATTATTTTCAGAAATTTCTTTCACTGTTTTTCGCCTCTGAACATTACCGTTGCATTTTCCGCAGTTCGCAATTTTTACTTTCTTGTTCGCGCAATCGATATGACAAGCTAACCAATCAATTCCCAAAATAACGTCAGACTCTCCTAACTTAAAAGGAATCAGGTTTATGAAGAAATGATGTTCGACTATTTCGATATCGCACGCAGGACATACTCGATCTACCGAAATTTGGTCGTCATTCGCTAATTTTATAATTAACGTCTCGTCCAAACATTCAATTTCACAATGTAACTTATCAAGAAATTCTTCAGAAATAAAAGATCGTATAGCTCCAGAATCAATTAGTACTTTTGAATTTATGGAGTTCACCAAAAGCGTACATGCAATTACACTAGGACTCTGCACGGCTTCTTTCATTGTCATGTTGAAAGTTCTTGCTCTGGGCTAATTAGGCGGAGGTGGAGGAGGTAATTCCAACACTTTAGGAATGCTAGCTGCCATTGCTGGTCCTTTATAATTCTAGCGATATGCCTTTTTCTTTCCTCACTGGAAGCAAGTAACTTCTGTTTTTCCCGTTGGACATTCATTAGAATAGTGCCCTTTTTGCTTACATTTGAAACACGTCACATCTGCTTTGATACAGACGCCGGTATTTTTCGACCACAAGTCTTGCAGTACGGCATTAGGTCTCTATCAATTCCCTGCTGGCTGGGAGCTTGGAAATGATTACCCGTCTGGAGGTTGCCTTGTCCTATCCTTTTAAAATTTATATTTGTCTGAGCTTGAAATCCTGGCATCCTACTGGAGCGGCTTTGCAAACTTCCCTGTCATCTTTCCTTTTGAGATCTCTCACTTTCTCCCTCAATAATCAGGGCTTTCTGGACCACGGCGGTATAAGTCATTAGTTCAAAACCTGTAACTTGGCCGTGAATCCATGTCCGTAATCCTTCTTGAAATCTTTGGACTCGTTTCTCCTCAATATCAACTTATTCTGGAACAAATCTAGCCAACTCAGTAAACTTGGCTTCATATTCTGTCACGGACATACTTACTTGCTTCAATTCCAAAAACATAATATGCATCTGATTCTTCACATAGCGAGGAAACTGTTTCTCGAAAAATAGCTTTTTAAACCTATCACAGGTTACAACGTCTTCACCTTCTAAGGCCTTCTTAGATTCCTACCAATAATTTGCTTCTCCTTTCAACAAGTAACTAGCAAAATCAGTATTTTGGTCTTCACCTACCTTCACGAGTGCAAATACTTTCTCTATTTCTTTCAACCAAGTGGTAGCCTTAATAGGATCTGCTGTTCCCTCGAATTCTGGAGGCTTAACCGACTGAAACTACTTGAAAGTAACAATAGGTATAGATGGTGGTATCTGTGGTTCAGGACGAGGTGGTTGTTGTAACATTTGTTGCTGAATCTGTTGCTGTTGTTGCTGAAACTGCTGTTGCATCATTACCATCTGTTATTGCATCAGATGGAACATTTGGTTCATGGTATCATTGGTCTATTCTTCAGAATTGCTGTTTGAGGTTTCGGTTCTAGTCTTTCTCTTTAGTGGCATTTTCTGATAATGAAACAAGTAATATCTTTTTAACAATTTATTAAACAATTGACAGTAGGTAAGAAAACAATTTATCTTATATTAACAAAATTTAGATAATGGTTCGGAAAAAGAAAAACAGTTTACCTAATATAAAAATAGGAAATGTAAACAGTTAAATGAAATGATTTTCTTTTTTTCACAGAATTTAAAGTACGAAAAGCTGTATAACAATAAAGTAAAGGTAAATGCTGTAAAATTATAAAGACTGAAATTTAAATAAAAGTTAATTTGAAAAGTTCATTTTATATATCTAACACTAGCCTCGGGTGTGAATGCTTGATATACAAAAAGTCTCGCTCAAGTGGTCATGGCTGCTGCTACAAGTCAGGCTACTACTACAAACATACATCACTCACTATACTATATTAGGCTGCATCTATGTACATCAGTCATCTACACTACATCTATCTCCTGCAGTCAGAACCTCGAAACCCCGGCGGTATACGCCTCAACTCGTCTCGGAGTACCTGAACCACTGTCTGTGCTAGACGGAAAACCCTATAAAACTCTGCAAAGGAAGACGGCCCGTCGTGTGTCAGAGCATCTAACTCAGATGTAGCACTCATCAGGGTAGACTGTAACCTCTGCCTCATCATATAATTTGACTATAGTGCGACTAGTGGTCCTCGGTCTCTCTGATCAAATAAATGCATAATCTCTCTACACTGAGCACTCCAGTACTCAGCATCCTCTCTCACAACACTATAATCATGATACGGTACCATGTATGGCTATGCAACATGACATACTAACTCCTACGATGGAACCTTCTGCATCCCTGCAGCACCCTGTTGTGGTAATCTCAACTGTAACTCTACCTCATGCTCACCCATACCCTCAACTGGAACCATCTGGAATATCTTTGGCTCTGGAGCATGTACCTGAATAAGAGGTAAGACTGCTGGTGGTGGAAGCTCTAGCTCCATCTCTGGCATAAACTGATGCTCTACTGGAAGTGGAGGTGGAAGTATCGGCTCAAAGAACTCTAGTGGATCAAACATCTCTACTGGACCAGGAACCAGATCTGGAACTAGTGGTGCTGGCTCCAGGGGCAATGCTGGAGGAGGTGGAAGAGGTGGAAACATATACACAGACACGGGTAGAATAACTTGTGCAACTGGTCCTGTAATTGTCCTCTCAGCAGAACCTGAATAACCTGACGACGCCATCAGATAATATACCAAAGAAAGAAGAAAGGTCACTAAATGATTCTAGAAATTATACTTCCCTATTCTAATCTGATCTAAATCCTAACACTACTCTTCCTATTTGACTATTCCTATCCTATGTGATCTCCCTATCTTATCCTAACCCTAATGTTCTTGTTTTCAGGGACCAAACCTACAGCTCTGATGTCAAACCTGTAACGCCCTCCAGACCGAGGGTATAAGTTTGGGGGGTTACTAGCTAATCATCAAACTTGTACAATCTGAATAACAATAATAATGAAATATATCTAAACCCCTTTAACACTAACCACGATCTTTTTAGGTTGAAGTATGAAAACAAGAACCACTAACTACTTTATTACAAACCAAATTTAAAATCTTACAAACTCTCTTTATTACAAACCATTGACTACCAAGTTTTAAACTAAGTTTATCTTTTATTTAAACTCACACACTAACTATCTACACTCCACCCGTTTGGGCAACTCAAAGCTTTCTTCTTGGATTGAGATCAACACCTTGGGTATGAGAGAATCCCGAGGCTTGACCCGCTTATTTACCACTCGAGTCCTGATAGGTTTCATGTTCCTTCTTAATTGAAAATAATAAGGTGAATAACAACAAAAAGGGGTGAGCCAAAAATTGCTCAACAAGTCCGCAAAATATAAACAGTGTTACATCAGTTTAAATGAATCAGTAATCTGAGTATATCTGTAAAGACATAACCCCACAAAAATAGAAAGAAGGCCACTACTGACGAATACAAACGAACTAAACTGGACACAAGTTCGCATCTATACCCTGCTGATCAGCCAGGATACAGTGCGGATCTATATCTCCCTATATAGATCCAGTCGGGCACCCAGGCTCTACGGCCCATCTCAAGGATCCGGTCATGTCCCGATCCTTAGGATCAAGTAAAACTTAATCCCAAAACATCACTATCCAGTCCATGGAGTAACAACCGGAACTATCGGTATGTTTTGATATATTCTAATCACCAGAATATACCAATGTGTATATGTAACCATTCGGATATGAATAAAGAATTCAAAGAAAAAGGAGAAATTAAGAATCAAAATGAAATATGAACAAGTGATTAGCAATTGTGTATCAATGTTTATGAATAAGAATTAAAAGAGTGCAAGCGTGATATGAATCTCAAGAAATATCACTATTTTGAAATTAGAATGGGGAAAAACTTACCTTCTACGCGATTTACTCCAAATATTTCACCTTTGTCTATCACCGGATCAATATGCCTTGCTGGCTTGCCTTCTGCTGGAGAAATAGACTGATTTAGTCATTTCATACTTCAATTGCGTCTCAAACCGACTTCACGTCATTCCTATTGTCTACCCATGCGTGTATTATTGACTCATATATTATTTATTAACAAGCAAGACTCTATTAACCACATAATACACATAAGCACATAAGCCACATAATCATTTTTATGGTTAAAATAATTTTTAGAATCAAAATCGACTCGTTGTTCACTTAAGTGATCATTATCTGAGTCGTTTCCTATTTTTCGGGATTTATTGGACTCGTCTCTGCACGCGATTTGGCTTATAATCATGTAAATATCAAAGATCAACTAATTTCTAGAAGAAATTAGGTTTTAATATTATTTTTAATGGAAACAATTCATTTTTTTGAGTCAAAGGGCCCAAAACCCTGAATATTAATTAAATTCGTAATTAATTAATAAGGGAGAAAAACAGCTATTAAGATAAGTCCTAGTGGGGATGTAAATCTTTGTAGATTGGCCTCCAAGGGACCTCATGGGATAAGGAATCAGCTTCCTACTTCCTAGGACTCCTAAGTCTATCCTAATTCAGAGACTTGACCACCAAGTCTCCTATACCAAGTCCAATTCAAGGACTCCCACATCTATATAAGGGGCCTCACCCCACAAATCAGAACTACTTTTTTTGACTTGATCCTTGGCAATCAGCAAGGTACGTAGGCATCTTGTTAAGGCAGATTGAGTCACCAAACAAAAGAGTAGTCAAATCGAGCCTTGAAGCTCACGTTCCTTAGTACTAAATACAACAATTATATATATTAGTTTTTAATCCATGACATTTGGCGCCGTCTGTGGGACGACACAACAACAACCATGGCGAGAACACGGAGAACAATTAGAGCTCTAGAGGAAGGAATACCATCAGGGATAACCCAGGTGATTTCGTCAACCGATTCCTCCCCACTCCACTTATGCATCTACTCAAGGGGAAGCCCAGATAGGGGCAACTCAACCTCAGCCGCAAGGGACGACTCCCCCAACTATTCAAGGTACGAATCCTCAAGTTCAACAAGTACATGTACCTGTGAATTCTCGACCCGTCGGGTATGAATATTCAACCGTTGTTACTACTAACCCCCCTTATGGGATGCCCCTTTACCTCGAGGTTGGAGGAAGCGGACATGCTGGGCGAAGTGAAGCACGAGGGCAATCGCCCCCTACATATGAGGTTTGGCTCCTATCCCCGAGGATCGGGAATTTTCTGGTCCATACACTGAGAGAGACTCCGAATCTTCGGACGATGAAGTAGCCCCAAGAAGGAGGCGTGCTGGCAAAGAGCCGATGGCTGATGGAGGCCAACGTCCTCAAAGTACCCAAGGGGCAAATCCCCAAGAAGTGCAGGAAAGAATCAGGGCTCATGAGGCTGAGATTCAAAGGCTGAGGCGCGATTTGGAGGTGCACCAGACCACCAGACCCCAGATACCTCCTAGGGGGAGAAATCCTCCTCCTGTCATAGACCTGGATGGTCCGGTACGGAGAAGGGCTGTTGTCCCAAGAACTGATCCAAGCAATCTTCTTCCCCTTGGAGATCCTGATGATCCTACTCCGCCCTTCACTGAAGAGAAAATGAATGCCCATATCTCAAGGAAGTTCAAGATGCCAACTATCAAAGCCTATGATGGCACGGGAGATCCCGCTAATCATGTTAGGACATTCTCTAATGCACTGCTGCTGCAACCCGTGAATGACACTATTAAGTGTCGGGCCTTCCCTCAAACCCTATCGGGCATGGCTCAAAGGTCAGGCTTTTATTAAGCAATTCAACAGTGGGAGAGTTCATGAGAAAAGTTCAGCATCTCTTATGAGCATTGTGCAGGGAACAAAGGAATCCTTGAGAGATTATCTGAATCGTTTCACAAAGGAGGCTTTAAAAGTCCCAGACCTTGATGATAAGGTAGCCATGATAGCACTGCAACAAGGAACTAGGGATGAGTTTTTTAAGATGTCCTTGGCCAAATGTCCCCCTGAAAGCATGTTGCAGCTCCAGGAGAGGGCAGGGAAGTATATCAAAGTTGAAGAAAGCATGAGGAAGACCGTAGTAAGTAATGAGCCCACTGGAGACAAGAAGCGAAAAACTGATCTGGAGTATATCGCTAAGGACAAGTATCCTAGAACCGAGCAAAATCCTGATTCAACCCCCAAGAAGGGAGGACCTGGGCAAAAGTTCACCGAATACGCTAAGCTGAATGCCCCTAGAAGCCAGATCTTGATGGAAATCGAGAAAGATCGAGATATTCGTTGGCCTAAGCCCCTGAAGGCTGAGCCTGCCAAGCTAGACAAAAGCAAGTATTGCAGATTTCACAAAGATGTTGGTCACGACACCGATGAGTGTAGGCAGCTAAAAGATGAAATTGAGATCCTCATTCAAAAAGGAAGATTGAACAAATACACCGGGGAAGGAGGGGACAGGAATAATAATGGAAGGAAGAACTTTGAAGATCGTAGGAGGGACCAAGACGATCAGGGGCGAAACCCCCAGCCTAGAGGACCAGTTATAAACACAATTTATGGAGGACCGCGACCTCGAGGGCCTGTGATAAACACGATCTTTGGAGGTCCAACTGCTGCTGGATTGTCCAAATATTCCAGAAAGGCATATACTAGAGAGGTTATGCATATTGTTGAAGAAGCCCCGAAGAGGGCCAGGATAGAAGTAACATTGCCTTTTGATGATTCTGACCTAGAGGGTGTGAAGTTTCCTCATGACGACCTGCTGGTCATAACACCGGTAATAGGAAATAGCCCGGTCAAGAGGGTCCTTGTGGATAACGGTGCTTCAGTGGATATCTTGCTCCATGACGCCTTTCTAAGGATGGGGTATAACGACTCCCAGTTGACCCCAACCGACATGCCAATATATGGATTTGCGGGAGTGAAATGTCCTGTGGAAGGGATAATCAAGTTGCCAACCACCATAGGTCAGGAACCAAGGCAAGCAATGCAGATGTTGGACTTTTTGGTGGTAAAGGCTAGTTCAACTTATAATGCTATCTTGGGGAGAACAGGGATACATGCCTTCAAAGCAGTCCCTTCTTCCTACCATTCAGTCATGAAGTTTCCCACCCGAAACGGGATTGAAGAAGAGAGAGGAGATCAAAAAATGGCTAGAAGCTGTTATGTGGCCTCTTTGAGGGCAGATGGAGTCGGGGGCAGGTTCTTCCTATTGAAGATATGGATGTCCGAGAAAATGATGAGAAGAGAGGAAAGCTAGTAGAATACTTGGTTTCGATTCCTTTAGACCCCGAGAATCCTGAGAGGATGAATTTCATTGGAGCCACATTAGAGGAGCCCCTTAGAGGGAAGTTGGTGAAATTTTTGCAAGAAAATAGTGATGTGTTTGCATGGTCAGCAGCTGATATGCCAGGCATAGACCCTGAGCTGATTACTCACAAGTTAAACGTGGATCCGAGCCGGAAGACAGTGAAACAAAAGAAAAGAAACTTTTCCCCGGAAGGACAAGAGGCTATAAAACATGAAGTAGAAAAGCTCTTAGAGGCTGGTCTCATTGAGGAGATTCAATTTCTGGAGTGGTTAGCAAACCCTGTAATGGTGAAGAAGGCTAATGGAAAGTGGAGGATGTGTATAGACTTTACTGATCTAAATGATGCATGCCCTAAAGACTGTTTTCCGTTGCCAAGGATTGATACTTTGATTGATGCCACTACTGGGCATGAGATGCTGAGTTTCATGGATAGATTTAGCGGATGCAATCAGATTAAGATGCACAAGGATGACATTCCAAAGGTATCATTCATCACTGACTTTGGTGTTTATTGGTATCTTGTTATGGCATTTGGTCTTAAGAATGCAGGAGCCACCTATCAAAGGTTGGTAAATAAAATTTTTAAGGATCTTATTGGTAAGACTATGGAAGTCTATGTTGATGACATGTTAGTCAAGAGTCTAGTAAAGACTGATCATATAACCCATTTGGGGGAAGCTTTTGAGGTCCTGAGGTACCACAAGATGATGTTAAATCCTACAAAATGTGCTTTCGGAGTAGGATCTGGAAATATTTTGGGATTGATGGTCTCCAAGAGAGGGATAGAGGCTAACCCCGACAAAATAAAGGCAATTCTGGATATGGAACCACCAAAAACCGTCAAGGATGTTCAGAAGCTCACAGGAAGGGTTGCTGCGCTAGGACGATTCATCTCCAAGTCAGGAGACAAGTGCTTGTCATTCTTCAAGTCACTAAAGAACATCAAGGACTTTGTATGGAATGAGGAAAACCAGAAGGCATTCGAAGAGTTAAAGAAGTATATGGCCCCGACCCCGTTGTTGGCCAAGCCAGCTTTGAATAAAGTTTTATTCTTGTACTTAGCCATTTTAGAAAGTGCTTTGAGCGCTGTGTTGGTTAAGGAGGAATTGAAAATCCAGAAACCCGTATACTATGTAAGCAAAATTTTACATGGCGCTGAGTTGAATTATTCAACTATTGAGAAATTTGCTCTAGCCTTGGTAATGGCTTCAAGAAAGCTGCGTCCCTACTTTCAGGCTCATCAAATTGAGGTGCTAACAAATCAGCCACTAAGAAATATCATTCACAGTCCCAAGGCAAGTGAGAGATTGATTAAGTGGGCAATAGAGCTGGGAGAGTTTGATCTCAAGTATAAGCCACGAACGGCAATAAAAGCCCAGGCGCTAGCTGACTTCGTGGTGGAGTGTACCATACCCAACCAAGAAGTCGGGGGGCAGGAAGATACCATACCTCAAGACAAGGGAGTCGAGAATGGGGACAAAGAGAAGGATGATAAGGAGAAAGAATATTGGGTTCTCTATTTTGATGGAGCATCAAAAACAAACTCCAGTGGAGCAGGATTGGTTTTACAAAGCCCTGATGGGTTCTTAATTGAGTATGCTATGAAGCTAGACTTCCCAACCACAAACAATGAGACAGAATATGAAGCCCTGCTAGCTGGCCTTGGCCTAGCTGGAACACTTAGAGTCAAAAACTTAAAAGTCGGTGGAGACTCAAAGCTGATCATATCCCAGGTAAAGGGAGAATTTGAGGAAAGGGATGATACAATGGCTAAGTATGTCCACCTAGTAAGGGCTGTGATGACCCAATTTAATGAATGCCATGTTGAGCACATTCCAAGGGAGGAAAATGCTAAGGCAGATGCATTATCAAAGTTTGCTTCATCCGAGATAGAAAAAAGTTCGGGAAGTGTGTACTTCCGTGTTTTGAAGACACGAAGCATAAATGTTAAGCTTGTGGCTCCTATAGGCCTGGGGACATCATGGATTGATCCCATTAAGGCTCAAATTCAAACCAGTTGGTTGCCAAGCGATGCAACTGAAGCACGGAAGTTAACTGTTCGGGCACTAAGGTACTCTTTGATAGATGGGATTCTGTACAAAAGATCTTTCGTGGTTCCTTACTAAAGGTATCTCAGGCCCGATGAGGCACGCTTGGCTCTTGAAGAAGTGCATGAAGGTATTTGTGGGAAACACTTGGGGGGCAGGGCCTTGGCTCATAAGATAACCCGTTTAGGCTTCTATTGGCCAAAAATTATGGCTGATGCCAAAGAATATGTGAAGAAGTGTGATCGCTGTCAGAAGCATGCACCTGTTGTTAGACAACCCCCCAAGATGCTGACCTCTATCAACTCGTCCATTCCATTTGCTATGTGGGGAATGGATATTTTGGGGCCTTTCCCCATGGCCATGGCACAAAGGAAGTTTCTGATTGTAGCCATTGATTATTTCACCAAGTGGATTGAAGCCAAACCCTTGGCCAAGATCACAACTAAGCAGGTTGCACAATTCCTGTGGGAAAATATTATGTGCCGATATGGAATTCCCCGTATCCTAGTCACCGACAATGGAACACAATTCAACAACAAGGAATTCAAGAAGTACTGTGAAGAAAATGAGATTGAGTTACGGTTCACCTCTGTGGCTCACCCGCAAGCCAATGGGCAAGCAGAGGTAGCAAATCGAATAATCCTGGATGGACTAAAAAAGAGGATGGAAAAGTCAAGAAATAATTTGGTGGATGAAATACTTCCAATATTATGGGCCTACAGGACTACCTGTAGAGTCACGACTGGAGCAACTCCCCTTATGTTGGCATATGGGGCAGAAGCAGTAGTTCCCGTAGAGATATCACATTCATCTCCAAGGATTCAGGCTTTCAATGCTGAGGAAAATGAGGAAGGACAAAGGTTGGCTCTGGACTTAATCGATGAGGTGCGAGATGGGGCACATGCAAAGATAGTAGAGTATTAGAAGAAGGCTTCATTCTACTACAACTTAAGGGTTAAAGAAAGGTTCTTTAAACAAGGTGACCTAGTCTTGAGGAAGATAGAAGCTTCTGGGATAGGACAGAAAGGGAAGCTTGCCCCGAATTGGGAAGGGCCGTACAAAGTCAAGAATGTTCAAGGTAGAGGAACCTACAAGCTGGAGACTATGGATGGTTTTGAAGTCCCAAGAACTTGGCATGCATAAAACCTGAAGGTTTACTATGTGTAGGTCAGTTGGATACGATTCTCACTTATCAAGATGGCGAGTAGGTTGAAAAGCACCTTGAAGCTTTGCTTGCTTAGGATTTATATATTCTAGTTTTATTTTGAAGTTTATTAAGACTTGTGTAAGGGATGAATCCCAAACAATTTATGGAAATTCATGAAGTTTTCAGAATATGTTTGAATGCAAGGAAAACCAAATGTGTGAAATGCAAGCATAAAATGTGATAAATAAAGTAGATCGGATAAATATTATAAGAGTTCGATAAATAAAGTCTCGAAAATAAGATAAAGAAAACAAGCCACGCAGGGCTGGAAAAGCTCTAAGGAGCTGAGGTGCCCTCGGCATCCATATCATCGTCTCCTCCGCTCTTGCTAGATGTCTCCGTCGTCTCGGAGGAGGAGGAAGAGCTGTCATCCTCAGCAGGCCTGGAAGAAGACTCGGGAGGAGGAAGGAGCGAATCCTGAGGAACATGATCTGAGACAACTACTCGGGTACGAAACCTCTGTAGCAAAGCCTCGTCATCAGGGCAGACATAATCCGCCGGGTTAATATCAGGACATGCCTCGTTCACGGTCCCAAGGGTCGTGTCCCAACCAGTCCTAAAAAACCCGGGAAAGACTGAGTCATCCCTAATCCTCATGGACTGAGCAAACTCCTCCGAGTCCAGGTAGTTATCTATAGCTTTGTCCTTCTCCGCCCGAAGTACCACCAATTCGGCGTTAGACTCCCCGAGTTCTTCCTCCTTGCATTTGAACTTCTTCTCCAGAGTAGCATACTTCTTCTGTTGCCTCCTGAGGGCATTATCGGCCTTATCGGAAGCCCGCTTCCATCACTCGGCTTGCCTCACAGCGCCTTGAAAATAGGCGTTAGACTGAAATAAAGCAATTAACAAAGTATAAGGCAAGAGAATGCTACAAGAAAGAAAGATAGGTTCAAAAAAGAAGAGGCATACGGAAGCCAGAGACTGAGCTCCCATGAGCTTTATCCTTTCAAGATCGGGGGTGGCCACCACGTCGGTAAAATTTTTGGGAGTCACGCCATGGTAGGACCAATCCCAAGCATGCTTCGTGGATCCAACCAAGGTATCCCCTCGGCGGAATCCCCAAAGAGGCTGGAAGGCGCCTGTAGCAGCAGCAGCAGGAACAACAGCAGTGATAGGAGCGTTGTGGCCCTCAGCTCCCTCAGTTGAAGCCTCCCCCATAGGCTCCTTGTGTTTTCTCAAGAAGCTAGGCTCCGTGGCCTTCCCTCGGGTGTCCAGGCCTGCAAGGCGAGCTTTTTTCATCCTAGCAGTCTCTTCAACGGGAGGAACATTGTCCTCGTTGATCTCCTTAGCAGCTGCAAAACAAGGAAAAAAACAAAATAAGTGGTGTTAATAATGCATGAAATGAAATAAAGTTGAGAAGGGAAGAAAGATACCCTGTTGAGAAACAGAGGATAGTCCCACGTGAATGATGGAGAACTCCTCTAAGAGAGTCCAGCTGGTAGTAGTGTCGTCGTCCTGAGTAAGCCCATTATAAATAATAGTTTCCTCAGGAGTTAAGTGAATGGATTTGAGGCTACCATCACTGACCTTCCCGAAGGAAGATCGGAAGAGTGTGCCCCAGTCACCATTCTCCCAACGTAACCCAACGAAACTATTTCTCCAATTTTGGTTGTTATCGGGAATAGAGGCGCTGTTAAAGATATGTTTACTTTTGGGCCTTTCCTTAACATAGACCCAACCACAAATACTGGAAGAGCTATTATAGCACTGAAAGACCTTCCTAAAAACAGCTACGGAAAGGGGGGAAAACCCTCCCTAAGGCAGCAGACCATAAAACATAAAATGTTCCTCCAAGCATTTGGAGGAAGCTGACACGGGTTGATTTGTAAATCAGCTAAAAGATGATGAATGAAAGGATGGAAAGGAAACCTAAGCCCAGCATTAAGGGCATCTGTATAAATAAAGAGAGTGTCGAGTTTCCAGTGGCAAGTACGGTCACCACCAGAGACTGGAACTAATCTAAGAGGAGGAAGGACATTATAACGTGCATTTAGTTTATCGAAATCAATGTTGTGCCAAGTGTTACAATAATTAAAAGAATCGAGATGTGCAGTAGAGGGATATTCATCCCCCATAGTGTTAATCATATCGATTAAAGACATATACGAAGAACGGATCTCGATATCCTTACCTCATTTTGAAGCCGAGGCTATCTTGGCCGCCCTCTCGGAACTCTTGTCAGCCATTAGTAAAGCTGGAAAAGCCTTGAAACTTTGAAAGGAAGGAGGCTGGAAACTAAGGGAGGAAAGTTGAGAGAGGAGGAAGTTGAGTATTTTAGAAATGAATGAAATGAAGAGTGAAGAGTGTGAAGGAGATCACACTCCTCCCACCTTTATATAGGGGGAAAAAGAGGAAATTGGGCCTAGAAAAGCTCATTCAGGCCCAAAAATTAGAAGGTTCTGGAATTATCCAGGAAATTCCTGGAAAATTCTAGAGAAAAACTTGAGTTTTTTGAAGATTCTGGAAGAATCCAGAACAATCCTAGAAGAATTTGGAATTGGGCTTAGAAAACAAAAGCCCAGCTCAGAAAAAGGGCCCAATTTTAGAAAAAAAAACAAGCCCAGTTAAGGGCCCAAGTGTTTAAAAAACCCAGGTAAAAAGGGAAGGATGGCCCAAAAGAATCCAGCCCAGGTTTAAGGGCCCAAATCCAAATTATAGAAATATATATGAGAAATTAATATATTTAAAAACCCATTCGACCAGAAAATATAAGGAAATCCAGATCGAAGCCACTGAGGTCGAAATCCTGTCGATCAAGGCTAAAATACAGCCTCATTTCGACCAGAATGAAGATCCATTCGACCAAGAAATACAAAGGAATCCTGATCGAAGCTCCCAAGGTCGAAGTTTTGTCGATCTAGGCTGAAAAATAAGCTTAATTCGACCAGAATTAAGACTCATTCGACTAGAAATCAAGAGAAGATCCTGATCGAAGGGATTCTTCCCGAATTTTTGTCGACCTGGGCAACTAAGGGAGGTTAATTCGGTCAAAATCAGGGTCCCTGACCAAAAATCCTGATCGAAATTAATGTCCTGCTCGAAGATTTCTGCTCAAAAAAAAAATATATAGGAAAAAATCCTGGCCGAATTTCGACCAGGATTCTTGCTCGAACACATCCTCCTCGAAAAGCCTTCGACCAGGGCTGAATGAAGGTTAATTCGACCAGGATCCTGGTCGAATAGGATTCCTGGTCGAAATCAGTATAAAAAACAGAGAGTAGAAAGAAAAAAAGGAAAAAGAGGGAAGAAAAAGAAAGAAAAATTCCTGAAAAATTACAGAAATTGAGGAAATTCCTTCAAATATTTTTGAAATATTTTCAGAAATAAGGAATAAATCCAGAAAAATAAGGATAAATCCCAAAAATTAAGGGAAAAATCCAGAAAAATAAGGATAAATCCCAGAAATTAAGGGAAAATCCAGAAAATTAGAGAAAAATCCCGGAATCAAGGGAAAAAATCCTGGAAATTAAGATAATTCTTGAATAAAAGGAAAAATCGTTGTAAACATGTAGGTCGCTCCACACTTTACGCAAAAATGAAACCCTGTAAGGCAATGAATAGACTTAACTTCTGCGAAACCTAATCAATATTTCCCAAAAGTTGGGGGACAAATGATAGGGATAAATAAATCCTGATTGTATAATTAAATATTGCATTAATTGTACAAGGTGTGGGCTGCTAGGCCCAATAAGAAGATGTATGATATTGAGACCAGAAAGGTTACCACATTGATCAGGCCTGATGGACCAGGTCAGGCCTGATGGAACAAAGAGGGCCCAAAACCCTGAATATTAATTAAATTCGTAATTAATTAATAAGGGAGAAAAACAGCTATTAAGATAAGTCCTATTGGGGATGTAAATCCTTGTAGATTGGCCTACAAGGGACCTCATAGGATAAGGAATCAGCTTCCTACTTCCTAGGACTCCTAAGTCTATCCTAATTCAGAGACTTGATCACCAAGTCTCCTATACCAAGTCCAATTCAAGGACTCCCACATCTATATAAGGGGCCTCACCCCACAAATCAGAACTACGTTTTTTGACTTGATCCTTGGTAATCAACAAGGTACGTAGGCATCTTGTTAAGGCAGATTGAGTCACGAAACACAAGAGCAGTCAAATCGAGCCTTGAAGCTCACGTTCCTTAGTACTAAATACAGCAATTATATATATTAGTTTTTAATCCATAACACCGATGAAGTCATTTTCAGGCCAAATCACGAATCGTTCGTACTTGTTTTTACTGGGAATCGATTCCAAATTTAGTTCTAAACACTATCTAATCATCAACATCATCTAATAAATTCTCCAATCAAACCGACTTAAAGTCTGGCCAATATCCGATTTCACTAATTCGTACATAACAATCATGTTTTATATATCAAAATAAAGCTTAGAACATGTACAATCAAAGCCCTATACTCTACGTAACCTCAGCTTTCTCTAAAATCAAACACGATCAACCAAAAATTTTCATAAACCTTAGATATAGTACTATCAATTTGGGCTATCGTCAGTAAAATTAATTAGCAGAAATCTATCAAAAATCATCAAACAAAGCTATTCATAACATCAATTTCAACAAATAACCCAAGAATCAAAGAGTATCAAATCGGGTATTAACCCTAGAAATTGAAAATCAAAAATAACAAATCAAAACTTGAAATTGATGGCAAAAACAGAAAGAACATATCGAAACCTGTGATTTGAGTACTCGAACTGCTTGATTTGGTGCAGAAATCAGATCAAAGTTAGTGTTTTATTGTTCAACCCGAATTCAAAACCTGACCCGGTTCTTGAGAGAATTTGCAGATTTTTCAGATTTTTAATAATTAATTAATTAAAATTAAATAAAAATTAGGTTATTTATAGTAGTAAAATTAATACTCCTAATTAAAATTAAGGCCCTAATTCTACATCTTTTAAAATTAATTGGCCCCTAATTTTATAATTTTTTAGTATTAAAATTTAATTTATAAATATTTTATATATACAATATATATGCCAAAATTTCCCAAAAATTGTGAATAATGCAAAAATACAAAGAAATGGTATAAATGAAAGTCCTATAATTTTATAAAAATAATAATGTGATTTTTGTGGGGGTTTTAACACCCAACGGGGCCCGGAAAAGTCATTTTTCGCGAAACGTGAAAATTTATAAAATACCTAGATGTTTAGAATAATGCGATGGTACAAGCCGTTTAATGAAAAATAAGGCCTATTATTTTATTTGAAATATCAGCTATAAAATCATGATTCAGATCGTATAACTATTGATATGAAAGCTATAAATACAAAATAAAATATCTGAAAAATACCTTGAAAATACCCGGACGCTACAGGATGCACGTAACACATAGCAATTAGGGTTTTACAGCTAATTACATATAAATAACACATTAATGCACATAATTTATTATAACTATGATGCACATAATTTATTATAAATATGATATAATACAAACATAATTTCCCTAGACGTTACAGTATCACTATACCTATGATCAATGGGATGTGATCCTCAGTCAACAAACACACCAGTCTTAATGCATTATTATTATCCCATAATAATAATACTCGACTAGGGACCTTTAGGAATATTGATACTATTCTCATAATCTCATTTCTAAGTCACGTACTTAGAGATATAGAATTGCATATCATATTCCAAGGACATTTATTAATCTAACATTTATATCGCAGTAAATTAAGAATTAATAAATTATAAAGAGAATAATCGATAGAACATAAATATTAATAATCCTAATGTCTTAAACTAAAACATCATAGTGTTGTCTCTAGGGCACAAACACTAACAATAGGTTGGCCGAGTTTGTTCAATATGACCTCTCTTTTCTCAGTTCTTGTATGAACATGCTTCATTTTTTGCCTTCTTATGGTCTTTCTATTTTTTGGGTGCAGAAGGTGTATCTTTATATTTTTAATGACTACTCCCTAATTTACCCAATGGGTAATTTTTTTACCCATGACCCATCCAGCATATAAAAGTAGTGTTCCATTGATTATCCATCTATCTTAACACTAAATTGGTTATTTTTTGGATTTCAAATTTCTTATCACTAATTAATATCTTCCTTGAATTTTGCTTTCCATTGAAGTAGATACTTGTTAGGTAATGATTCACACACAGGGGGGGGGTGAATATGTTTTTCTGATTTTAGGCTTTTCTTGAAAGATAATGGTTGAATAAAGTAAATTAAATCTTGTATAGAAAAGTGTTCATGCAGAAATTAAACTTGCACAAAATAAAGAACACGGATCTTCAAAACTCACTTAATTTTTGTATTAAAAATTAAGATGCTTTGCTACAAAATTTCTAAGCTCTTCGAAGTTAAAGAGCTCAGCTTCTTCTCGATTGTGTTACAAGAATTTTGATCCAAATTGTTACATCTAACTAGAGGATCGGTGTTAACTTTATAGCTCAGTTAACTACTGGTTTATACAGTGGATAATAAACATGCTATTAGCTTTTCTAAACCGTCACTTGTCATTTCTATTTAGAGAAAAGCAAATCTTCCATTTCTGGCTTAGCATATCTTTAGTATCCTGTGTTTACTTTAATCTTCCTCTGCTAGTTAATCTTTGTCATTGATCTTGCACACACTTCAAACTGCTTTTTGTAGACTTGTCAATCCAGCTGTTGGATTGTTTGTTGATTATTTATCTTGGATATTAAACTGATCTGCAATTCTATACTTTGAGACTGTACTTCGAGATCTCCAGTTTGATTCATTTGAATACTTGATATCTCGATAAGTACAAATGCTTATCGAGATCTCTAGTACTCCATAATGAGTTTGGCTTTTAGAGGTCTTCAGCCCATCGAGATCTCTAGTCTTCATAACTTCACTTGACTTGTAGATATCTCTGAGTTCTCGAATGGATATAGACTTGTCGATAACTTTGAGTTCTCTAGTGAAAGAATGACTTGTCGATATCTTTTTGAGTTCTCGAGTAGCTTTCCTGACATCTCTACTCCCGATGGATATTGCTTATCCGTTGAGTAGCTATTGCTCATCCGTCGAGTAGATGTATAGCTTATCCATCGAGTAGATATTGCTCATCCGTCGAGTAGATGTTATTCATCCATCGAATGGATATATATAGCTCATCCGTCGAGTAGATATTGTTTATCCGTCAGTACTCTCTGGTGTTTGAATGACTTCTCGATAAGTCATTCTGGAGTTCTCGAATGACTTCTCTATAACATTAAATCTGTGACTTGTAGAGATCTTGACTTAGAACATTTTTCTCCAAACATATTTATTCGACTCCAAGCTTCTTTAAAATTCTTCTGAGGCATGATCGTCTAGATCTTCTTCCAGATAGAATCCTTTGGCTTGATACTATTTTAGGGAAAAGACTCCAGTCTTCTCCTTTGCATTTTTACAGACTTTAAGTGTTATAAGTACAGAATACAAATTTAGATAACAATACAACTTACTTAGGGTTGACAAGTTGTCTTAGTCTTGTTAAAGTACAGGCATGTCTTTTACAATAATCTCTCCTAATTTGTGAGAAGATTGCTTCACACAAATTTATGCCTGTTAACAAGACTAACCCCAAGTTTAAAACTGATGGAAGATAAGATTAAAATATAAAGCTTGATAAAATTACAACTTGTGCAACATAAGATGCACCAAGTTCCAAGATTACAGGAATCAGGTAAAGACAGTTTTTACATATGCTTCTTCTCTAAGTTTATCCTTCAAGTGATCAAGAATTTCAAGTTCTTCTATGATGAGTGTTCCACTTAGAGCTTCCACAAGCTTTTGCCTTGCTGCCTTAGGGTACCTTTGGTCCAGATACTCTAAACTGAATCTTGAGAATCCACCAACTTTAATGTTTAGAAATCTACTATCTTTAGAAATTCTGCTCATTCCTTTTGCTTTCAACTCTTCTGATCTTTTTATAAACATATCTCTTTCTTCATTATGTTTCCTTCTTCTTTCTTCAGCTTCAGCTTCAGCCTTATCTTTTTTCTTTGTTTCCTCCCTTTCAATCAACCATTCAGCCAAAGATGATCTCCAAGTTCTTGTAACAGTGTCCTTGCCTTGTAACAAACTTAGCATTCTCTTAATTTCTGCAGGAGTTAAAGAATCCATTAAGTCTTTGTTTAGAAAAGTGAATGTACCATCCTTAAAATAGACTCTAACTTCTCTCAGTGATACAACCCAGACTTTGACAATTTCCTCAGCTGAATTTTGGAAATGGTCTTCATCTGTGATGCACCAATTTAGAGGTAGAAATTCAGATTCTTTGAAGCAATTACAGATGGCCCTTTCAGTGACTTCCACTTCCTTGACAGGATTGAATTTCTTAGGCTTTCTTCCCATAGATTTGAGATTGAATTTTAGTGAAGGTTTGGCTAAAGGTAGGGTTGTTATTTTCTTGAAATTTGTGAGGCTTGAGGTGATTGGAATTTTTAGGAAGGAGTTGGCAGTTTGTCTGTAAATAAATTTTGGCTTAGGTGTTTCGGAAGGTTTGATGTTAGAAATATTTGTTGTTGTGAGTTGAGCTGAGGTTTGAGGTGGTTGTGTTTGGATATTTAGGGTTGTTTGAGTTTTTGAATCATCATGAGGTTTTCAGCTCTTCCTTTCCCCTTTTCTCCTCGTGTCTTCATCTTTCTTGTCATCCTCCTTCTTCTCTCCACCCCTGCTTCCAGATGGCTTAGTAGACTGACTTGAATTTAAGCTAGAAGAATTTTGATCATCTTTCATCTGCTTATCATCATCCAAATCATCTTTGTTGATTTTTGTTTTGGGAAAGTTTGCTTCTGCATTATCCAGATATCTTCTCAACAGTTTTATCATCTCCTCATCTTCAACAGTTTTGTTCCTTTTTACTTTCAGATCGGTTTCAAGAGTCATGATAAGCCTTTTGTTTTCCATGACACACTGTTTAGGAACTTGAAAATGTTTGAAATGTTTGGTAGTAGAACAAATGTATGCCACTCCCTTGCTAGGCTGTAGATAAGCTTCTGGGAAAGCAGCTACTTATGCATTCTTCAATTCTGTTAGCAAGAGAGTATCTTCATGAATCATAATTTTGACTTTGCTTATCAAACATCTAATTCAAATGCCCTCCTAGAGATAAGATAGTTACGGGAGACCTGCATACATCTGTCTACCCCTGAGTCATTCATGTTGACCACTATCCTTCTTTCCTTGAAATTGTCTTTAGTTACCAAGATCACTCTTATTAAGTTTATTGTCATGTCCAATGCTTTCTTGTAGATGAAGAAATTGTTATTGAGAGAAACTCTAAGTGCCTTAAGCAGTTCATCAAATTATCTGCTTTAACTGGGACCCTCAGCTGCTTTAAAAAGTCTCTCCATTCCAATATCAATTTTTCAATTTAAACTCTCTTCAACACTTTGGACTTGTTGTTGAGATGACCTTGACTGTGCCACCCTAGCCTCTATCTCCTCCTTAGTCTTGTTGACAGGCATGAGAAGGGGATTAGGGATTTTAGGTCTTACTTGTTCAGGAAAAGAAGGTAGTGGTATGTTGAGTTTACCCATGATGGATCCTAAAGCTATGGAATTTTGAATATGAAGATGCTTATGGGAGTCCACCAGAGTTTGGATGTCTATTTGTTGGCTCTTGACAAGAGATGTCAAAGCATAAACTTGTGCAGTGAGAGAGGAGTTGGAGTCTTGCAATGTTGTGACTTGATCCTGTAGAGACTGAATTTGAAGATGTGTTGAGGTGGATCCAGGCTGATAAGATCTGCTAGATGTGCCAAAGTATTCTCCTACAGCCTCTTTCATCCCTTCCATCAGCAATGCTGAAGGTTTATATCTGCTCTGGTGAAGTTGATCCAGCCGAACCTTGGTCTCATTTGAGTGCATAATTTGTTGCTGGATCACTGTATGGAGATTTTTGAAGGATAGTTTGAGATTTTTGACTTCCTTCTCAATAGAGGCAAGATCCATCCTAGCCATTTGCTCAGACAAATGCTTGAATTTCGAAGAGATATGCTCTTGAGATGGTATGATCTTGTCCATTTTCTCATTCACCGGTTTTCTGATTCTGTCTTCATGACCAGTGAGCTTGATTTCAAGAGCCTTACTAAACAGATGAAATGCTTTGAGCTGAGCTTTTTATACATCTGTAATGGCATCATAGAAAGCTTCTGGACTCAAGTCTTTTGCATTGTTGCCCAGAATAGTAACATACTCTTCTCTAAATCTGGCCAAAACTTGATTCATCTCCAAGGCAAAGTCCTCAGACAGCCATGCATCCACATTCCCATCTAGCTCAGCATCATTGACAATTTTCTCCTTTTACTCCTCAACTTCTTCATTCTAAGCAAGCATAACGGTTTGTTAATCTTGGTTGCTCATGTTTGAAGTGAAAGGATGTTGTGAGATGTTAGCCAATCCAGAGATCTGCTCTACTAGTAGATCATCTATAGGAGTTGGTTGAGAGGCAGATTTTTGTAGCCACAGAGAGAGTATATGAGGTTGTTGAGGTTGAGAGCTTGATGGTTCATCAGAAACTCCTGTGGCTGAGATCACAATTTGACTCACAGATTTCTCTGTGGTTATGACAGTGTGTTATCCTCCACTTGTAGTGGGAACCTCCAATTAAATTGGAAGGAATTTGACTGGGTCACTGTCATGTGCACCAGCCTCAAACCCTTGTGTATCTTGCAATACAATGGCACTTGAATGTGCTAAGCTTGCCTCCCTTATGACAGGATCATGGGCAATTGTACTCCTAGCTTCAACTGCAGAGGCAATTTCTGCTAGGGTTATGAGGGGAGTTGTTCCTTCATGAGGAACCTCCAATTGAATTGAAGAGGATTTAGATAGCTCCCCCTCAGGAGTACTACCCTCAAACCTTTCAGTCTGTGAGGACTGTTTTGCAAATGAAGGTGCATTAGAGATAACCATGGGGTCTTCAGTAAAGACTGATGAACCCCCCATGTTTGTGATGGTGTCATCAAAGTCTACCCCAGCATGTAGCCTCTCACCATCTAAATGAGGTGTCTGGGTGGTGAGCAAAGCTTCTTGAGCGAAGTCACTTGATTTTTGGTGCACTTGAGAAATGGAGTCAAGTGGAATTGGGATAGAAGAAATATTGGATATAAGGAGTTGTTGCTCAGTTGTGAGTGTTAGCAGCTCCCCCTGAATAGATGAGGGAGCTTCAAGAGATGTGCTCTCACAGTGAGTGCCTTTCTTGTTTCTCCTACCATACACTTGAATTGCTTCTAGTGCAGGCTGTGCAGACTCACTCCTGGTTGTTTTTACAACTGCATCCTGTTGGGAGGATGTAGAGGAAGATAGAGTGGTCATCTCAGTTTATTTACTTCTTTTGGATCTTTTGATCAGAGGTGGTACTCTTTCAGCTTTCTCCTCACTACTCTTATTTAACGCAGCTAGGTTTATCCCCTTTCTCTTCTTTTTAATGACCTCACCTTTTTGAGAAGATGAGATAGTTGATTTCCTAGCTTCTAAAGGTTGTGAAAGAATGGTTGCAGCTTGGGAAGATCCTTGTTGGTGATCATGTGTTTGTACTTCCACAGGTTCAGGAATCATAGTTGTACTAGATTGTGCATTTGATCTCATGTCAGGCATAGGATAAGGATAGGTCCTAAATCTTTCCAACATAAATGGAGTGATTTTCAGACTTACATTGACCTTATTCTTTGTAGTAAGTGAGCCAAATATTATCTTGGACACTTGTTTACAGTTGCCTATTTTAGTACTATCTATACCATTCAACAGATGTATGTCAGCTACTTTATTATTTAAAGTGGACATAATAAACCTAGGAAAGAAGATTTCCTTACCTCTAGATGTTAGAGGCATAACCAGCATGGTTGCAAGTTCTTCCAGGATCAGTAGACCAATATTCAGGTGTTTGTTGTGGGCAATTGAATACACCAGCTTTTGCACAACACTTGAGATATTGTCATATCTAGTTTTTCTGCAAGTAAAGGCCCTTACTACAGAGTCAAAGATGAATGACCACTCCTTTCTTAGATTGGTTCTGTTTAAGCTTGACAGGTTGATTCTTCCACCATAATTGATGAAGTCCATAAAGTCATTCAGCTCATCAGGAGTTGGTACCTCCACCAGATTCTCAGTTGGCAGTCCCAAAGCTCTATTTACATCTTGATCATTGAATTCTAATTGTTGGCCTCCAATTGTGCATGTCACCACTAGAGAGAGAGAGTTGTTGATAACATCAGTCTTCACTAAAGCTGTAGTCCAGAAATCATGTAGCAAATCTAGATACAGTACTGGATTTGCAGTCAAAGCACCTGCAAGATAGGATTCAGACAGCAATTTTACAAACCCCTTGAAACTATTAGGAGCTTGGTTTGCATCAGTGAAAGCAAGATAATTAGTTCCTTTCTCCGGGATAGATGCCCTAGCAACATTTTGAGCCATAGTTGATTAATGAGAATGAATGGGTAGGATAGATCTCTGAGAAAGGATGAAAAACGAGAGAGAAAATGGTTATGGATTGAAAGCTATATCACTTTAGATCTTGAAAGCTGTAAGTAAGTATGTATCGAGAAGTCTGGGTATTTATAGTAAAAGAAGATGACTTGTCGAGAACTCAAAAATAGACATTTGGAGTTTGTCTATCGAGAAGTCATTTAGAGAAGTGAAGTACATATCGCGAAGTCATTTTAAATCACTCTTATAGAGAACTCAAACTTGACTTATCGAAATGTCAAATAAATACCCAGTTTGTCCCCAAAAGTGGACTGAATTAATTCTAACTTTTACTTAAATAAATTCAAAATAAAATTAGAATGCATTTTCCAAAAGTATTTTAGTAAAATAACTTATCAATTTAAATTATCTCAGTTCTGAGTTATTGATAAGTTAAAGATTGTACTTGTAGAGAGCTCTGTGAATGAACATTATTAGAGAACTTTACAAGGACTTATCGATAAGTCATTTTAAACCTATCGAGAAGTCACTCGAGAAGTCAATAAGTTAACTTATCGAGGACTCACTCGAGAAGTCCTAAAGTGACTTGTCAAGAAGTCAATTGATTCTTATCGAGAACTCAATTTTCTAAATACTTTTGGTTATTGTAATTCTGCCTTGATTTAATTTTACATATTAAGGATGTAAATTAACAACTAAGCAGTTTACTCAGAATTTTAAAAATTCCAAGTTAATTAAATTTGAAAGACAAATATACAGAGATTTCTGAAATATTTATAATTCATATTTCAGTTAATTTCCAATTTAATCAAATTAATTTTGATTTACTGGAGATTAATATGGTGCACAACATTAGCTGAGTTCTTGTCTTAGGATGAAGAATTGAGCAATCCAATTTCACTTACAAGTCTAGTGAAAGTTTCTTCCTCCAAAGGTTTAGTAAAAATGTCAGCTAGCTGTTTTTCCTTTGGTGCAAGAAGTTTTAATGCTAAATCAGGATATAGGTCTTAGAAAGATAGAATTTATATCTATGAAACCAACAGCTCCAAAACTGATTCCCTTGGAATGTCATAATCCCGAGTTGAGCTTCCTTCCAGTATCTAAGATCCTCTTTCTTCCCCTGATGTTGTGCAATCAAACTCAGGTGTATGAGATGAGCTTCCATTTTCGATGATTTTCTTGTTGGGAGTTTCTTCATTTCCTTAGTCTGACAAACTTTACAATCTACAACTTGAGGAAGCTTGATTTTTTCTCCTGATACCTTGGTATAGAAGCAGCAAATGCCATTCTTATTTGTTGATTCAAACTCTTCCACAAACAAGCTTCCTTTCCTTGCTCTCTTAGTAACAACTTCACCAGTTTTCTTGCTGATAGCAGTGCATTCTCCTTACAGAATAAGACTTGAGACCATTGTCTACAATATGCTAATTCTACAAAGACTCACTTCAAGATCAGCTACCAGTGCTACATTAATCAAAGACAATATTATTAATATATTCTTGCCATATCCCATTTTGAATCCTTTGTTGTTGTCTCCAAAGGTCACAAATGGGCCAGATTTTTCTTCAAATTGTGATAGCAGGGCTTTACCACCAGTCATATGCCTGGAACATCCACTGTCTATGATCCATATGACTTTCTTCACTTGCCCTGCACACAATGAGTCTTAAGTGTGCTTGGAAACCCATGCAATGTTGGGTAATTTCTTCGTGGTAACTTTTTCAGGAGAAGCAGAATGAGTAATTTTAGAAGAAACAGAATTTAGTGATTGTTATGCATGTTTTCCTTCTGATGTAGACTTATTTCTTGATTCTTTAAGGTCTACTCTCAGTTTATGGCAACTCTTCATTACCTTCATGTTGCAAGGAATGCAGTCAAACTTGTCACAAAATGAATAGCGATAATTAGAATTAGCTTCTTTGTATTTGCAAGCTCCTTCAGTTGGCTTGCTAACAACCTTTTTACAAAGGAGAGTTAGATGATTTGAAGAGCCGCATTTTTCACACTTCTTTCTAGGAGCATTTGCAACATAAGCAAAATTATTGCTTTTGTTTATCCCTATTTTTCCATTTCTATTTCTCTTTTTCTTTCTTGCATCTACAGCTTTGGTTTCTTGAACAAGAGTCTTGGGACTGTATTTGTTCATGAGCTTCTCTTCAGTTTTTGAAGACTGAACTGATTCTTCAGTTTTCTTTTCTTTATCTACATCAGTAATTTCTTGCTTGATTATCAATTCTTTCTCACTGAAGTTGACTACACATGCTTTGAATATAGGTGCATTAACCTCTTTCAAAAAGGTTGGAGCATTCTCAGTCTTCTTGGCTTTCCCTTTGTCACCTACAGTCATCTTTTTGTCACTCATGTCTTCATAGTCGAGGCCAATAGCAATGTTTGCACATGGCTTATTCTTCTCATGATACTGTTCGACTAGTTCAGATGCATTTCTGAAAGATTTCATCTTTACTTCATTCTTTTCTAGTTTCTCCCTTAACAGTGCTTCAATTTCATTTGCACACTTGAGTTTGTTCCTGAGATAGGAATTTTCTTGTTTTAAAACTTCAAGCTCAACCAGCAATAATTCAGTTTCTTGCTTCTCACTCTCGAGCTTCTTATTTATCTTTGTTAATCTGCTAACTTCTTCATTAGCAGCAACCATGCTCGTGTGAATGTGAAATATTTTTATGCTCATCTTTTCAACAGTTTCCTTGTATTGATTTACATTTAAATCAATAGTGGTAAGAATTGGTGTTTGTCCTTTTGATGAGGATGATTCATTTTGCTCCAAGGACATTAGAGCATAGTTTCTAACTTCCTCATCTTCATCATTATCTGAATCATCCCAACTCTTTCCCTCTATAATGTAAGCTTTGCTCAGTTGCTTTTTCAGAAGAGCTTCATACTTTGCTTCCAGTTCAAGATAAGTTTTGTCTTTCTTTGCCTTTTTGGGTTTCCTGCATTCTGTAGCAAAGTGGCTTAGTTCATCACAATTGAAGCACCTTATATTAGATCTGTCAATAGATCCAGTTTTGTAACCACTCTTGCTGTCAGAATTGTACTTCCCTTTCTCTTTCCAGTTGTTTTCTTTGTTGAAGGATTGTCCTTTATTCCTGAAGTACCTTGGCTTCTTTACTGTAATGTTAGAGAATTTTCTAGCTAGATAGGCCATAGACTGATCTAGCTCATCCAGTTCTTCAAGAGTGTAAACCTCATCCTTTTCCAACTCTAAGATGACTTGCTCCTGTGAATCATTTGTTCTCTGCTTACTTGATAAGGCATCTGAAGTTTGGTATCTTAGTTCGTTATTGAATGAGTCGCTTTCATTAACAATTAAAGCACTTGAGCCATCCACAACATGTCCTTGACCAGACCTCAGCGATTGCCTTTGAATCATCTCTAGTTCATATGTTTTAAGAATCCCATACAGAACTTCCAGAGTTATTCTGCTCAAGTCTCTTCCTTCCCTGATTGCTGAGATTATTTGTTCCAAATGGTCAGGGAGAGTAAGCAAGAACTTTAGATTCACTTCTTCAGCTTCATAGTATTTGTCATAAAGCTGCAAGTCATTTATCATCTTGTTGAATCTTTCAAACACATCAGTAATGCTTTCCTTAGGCTTAGCCATGAAACCTTCATACTGTAAAATCAGTATCCTTCTTTGATTTGATCTAACCTCCTCAGTTCCTTCACACAGTATCTCAATCTTTTCCCATATCTGCTTGGCAGTGTCACGGTTGATAATATTGTTGTACATACATTGTCAAGTGACTCAATCAATAACATTTGCAAGCTGCTATCCAGGGAAACTTTCTCCTTTTCAGAATCTATATACTCAGCAGGATCTTTTGGAGCATAATGAGCTGGTATGACAATGTCTCCATCTGTAGATTCCTCAACCCTTACCATAGGAATAAAGGGTCTATTCTTGAGGATCTGAATGTAGAATGGATTTGCCATCCTGATAAACATCATCATTTTCTTTTTCCAAAGAGTCTAGTTAGCTTTGTCAAAGGTAGGAATTTTGATGCTACTGATTTTCTGTGTTCATTCTTCCAAGATCTTGAATTTGTTTTCTTTCAGATTTTGCTCTGATACCACTTGTTAGATAATGAATCACACACGGAGGGGGGTGAATGTGTTTTTCTGATTTTAGGCTTTTCTTGAAAGATAATGGTTGAACAAAGTAAATTAAATCTTGTATAGAAAAGTGTTCATGCAGAAATTAAACTTGCACAAAATAAAGAACACGGATCTTCAAAACTCACTTTATTTTTGTATTAAAATTAAGATGCTTTGCTACAAAATTTCTAAGCTCTTCGAAGTTAAAGAGCTCAGCTTCTTCTCGAGAATGTTACAAGAATTTTGATCAAAATTGTTACATCTAACTAGAGGACCAGTGTTAACTTTATAGCTCAGTTAACTGCTGGTTTACACAGTGGATAATAAACATGATATTAGCTTTTCTAAACTGTCACTTGTCATTTCTATTTATAGAAAAGCAAATCTTCCATTTCTGGCTTAGCATATCTTTAGTATTCCGTGTCTACTTTAATCTTCCTCTGTCAGTTAATATTTGCCATTGATCTTGCACACACTTCAAGCTGCTTTTTGTAGACTTTCCAATCCAGATGTTGGATTCTTTGTTGATTGTTTATCTTGGATACTAAACTGATCTGCAATTCTGTACTTTGAGACTATACTTCGAGATCTCCAGTTTGATTCATTTGAACACTTGATATCTCGATAAGTACAAAGGCTTATCGAGATCTCTAGTACTCCATAATAAGTTTGGATTGTAGAGGTCTTCAGCTCATCGAGATCTCTAGTCTTCGTAACTTCACTTGACTTGTAAATATCTCTGATTTTTCGAATGGATATAGACTTGTCGATAACTCTGAGTTCTCTAGTGAAAGAATGATTTGTCGATATATTTTTGAGTTCTCGAGTAGCTTTCCTGACTTCTCTACTCCCGGTGGATATTGCTTATCCGTTGAGTAGATATTGCTCATCTGTCGAGTAGATGTATAGCTTATCTATCGAGTAGATATTGCTCATCCGTCGAATAGATGTTATTCATCCATCAAGTGAATATATATAGCTCATCCGTCGAGTAGGTATTGATTATCCGTCGGTACTCTCTGGAGTTTGAATGACTTCTCGATAAGTCATTCTGGAGTTCTCGAATGACCTCTATAACATTAAATCTGTGACTTGTAGAGATCTTGACTTCAAATATTTTTCTCCAAACAGATTTATTCAACTCCAAGCTTCTTCAAAATTCTTCTAAGTCATGATCGTCTTGATCTTCTTCCAGATAGAATCCTTAGGCTTGATACTGTTTTAGGAAAAAGACTCCAGTCTGCTCCTTTGCGTTTTTACAGACTTTAAGTGTTACAAGTAAAGAATACAAATTTAGATAACAATACAACTTACTTAGGGTTGACAAGTTGTCTAAGTCTTGTTAAAGTACAGGCATGTCTTTTAAAAAAGTTATATAGATATATACACGTACATAATTTTATGAAGATGAATGAATCCATTTTTTCTTTTCATAAATTCTCACAAAATCTCATTCTTCTCTCTCTTTTTGTAGGTTATATGTCTTCTACAAATCTTTATTGCATTGAATTTGTGAGTACAAAATAATGAATCGAACGGGTTAGTAAATTTTATCTCATATCTTCTTCTTATTTTTAATTTTTCTTCCTGCTTCGTCTTTTAAATCTCTATTTTTCGTTATTTTAAAATTATTATTTGTATTGCTTTTATATGTTTATTGTTTACTTATATTTGTTTTGATTTTGGCAGGAGACGGTGATGTGTTGAAAAAGTTTGGATTAGTGTTTACAAAATCGCAATGAAATTAGTGTATGCGTGTCTAATATTTTTTGATCAATGATGCATGGTTTTTTTCTAACATATGCCTACATATATAGCACATGTATTTGTATAGCATGTGTTTTTTTCATTTCATGTTTAAATTTCAACTGCCTATTACCTATTAAGTGTTTGACGAAATGCTCAAATCATTTTACATGATAAATACATAACTCTTGTATTGGACTTTTACTGTATTGTTCGTCTTTTTAGATTGTTCTTTGTTTGATTTATTTAACAGGTCATGCAAAGATGGTTTTTATGCTATCATCTATTTGTATGTACTTTAATGTACTATTTCATTTTAATATTTTTTGTTTATCTGTGACATTGATTTATATTTTTTACTTATCTTTCTGTACAAAGAAATGCTCAATTCAATTTTACACATAAATATGATATTATTTTGTGTCTACGAAGACAATATAATGTACATCATTATATTGGAATTTGTGTTCTTCTATTTACGTACATATATTTGTATTTTGACTTCAAGTAGTGCATTGATATAAGTATATCTTTCAATAGCGTCTTCAGGTACGATGTAACATGTCTTTGCTTTGATTTGAATAAAAGTTCTTTAATTCCAATTTCCACAATATTGTGTTTAACATCATTGTATTAAAGCAAATAATTTTAAATAAAGATTAAAGCGATCTTATATCTTTAATGCTAATCTTTTTTCTTTTATTCGGCAGGTTTCTATGATGGCTGACTATCTTTGCGGAGAGGCGCTGATACAACTATAACTTTCAATGACGTCTCCATGTACGATGTTTTAGTATTTGCTTTGATTTGAATAAAAGTTCTTTAATTTGAGTTTGTTTTTTGTTAAATCCAAAGGTCTAATTTTCTAGAAATTTAAATATATAGTGTCTCAAACCACCCGCATCATTATCTTCAACATTGTTAAATTTGCTCGATAAGCAAAAACTTATTTAGCATATTTAGTGCCCGTTTGAGAAATTTTAAAATAAGTAACTTATCACTTAAAATGCATAAGTGACTTGTAAATGATAAGTATATAAAAACTATAAGTTATATAAGTGTTTGAATAAATTACTTATATGTCAGATTTTTTTACTAAAATGAACTAAAATAAATATTTTTAAAGACCACTATTTTAATTCGTAAATTTTAAATATAAATAAAATTTACAAATATATATTTTAAAATTAAAATTAATGAAAAACCAAAAATCAAAATAAGTTGAAAAAAGTACGTTGTTACTAACATTCAACTTATCAGCTTATAAGTTGTTAATCCAACTTATAAGTTGGGTCGACAAACACTAGTCGATAAATACTTGCGGGCTTATAAGTCAATAAGCCACTTATCTAGTAGTACCAAACAGTGTTTAGATATAAAAATAGCACTAAAAGTGATACATAAGGGGCATGTAATATCGACCTCTTGTCAGATGATACTACGTTAGCACCGCATAAGTAGTATTAATATAGTTTACGTAATGTGTATAAATATGATTCAAGTAATGTCAAACCAGATCATTTAAAAGTAAATAACATGGAATTTAATTATCGAGAAATAGTGGCTGACTCCCTTTTCCTATGCTTAAGACTACACCAAAGTGAATACAAGTGAATTAGCAGGTAAAATATGAATCGTGCATTTAAAAAAGACACGACTTCTCCTTTTCATTAAATATTTGAAGCGATCTTAGATCTTGGTTGTTAATCTCTTTTTTATGGAAAGATTTTTGAAGATGACTGATTATCTTTGCGAAGAGGCGTTTCAGATAACTATAACTTTCAATGACTTCTGTAAGTATGATGTCTTAGTCTTGGCTTTAATTTGAATAAAAGTTCTTTAATTCAAATTTGTTGTTTCTTAGATCCAAAGAGCTAACATTTCAGAAATTTAAATATGTGGTGTCAACCAACCACTGGCTAATGAATATTGCATAATTGTCCTCAACATTATTAAATTTTCTCAATAATCAAAAACTTATTTTACATATTTAACAATACTGAGTACAATTAACAATACTGCATCATCTTCCGGTACAATGTTATAGCCTTTTCTTTGATGTGAATAAAAGAGTGAATCAATCTTGGATCTTGATAACTAATATTTTTCTTTTATTTGAAATGTTTTTGAAGATGGATGACTATTTTCGTGGAGAGGTGCTTGAGATTTTTTTAGGTTTAAGATTTCAAGTATGTTAATATTCTAAACTTTGTACAATGATGAAATTAATTTATTAACAGAAAAATGATTCTTAAATCTTGCAAACTGTAATAAAGCATCGAAAAGTGATCATATGTCTCCTCGGATTGTAATATCAGATTTACACAATTAGATTCATCATAAGAATTATTCTAAATTATCATTCTGACATAATATATTGGGGTCGTTTGGGTTTCTTAAAATATCTAACTTATCACTTAAAGTTTAAAAGTGTCGCATACTTAAAGTTGAAAAGCGTCGTATAAGTGATATGAACTGTGTGACTTATAAGTTATTTATGCGTTTGGATAATTTTACTTATAAGTTGATGATGTATTTGGTAAATCATAACTTATAAGTTGTACTTTATTTAAATAAATAAAATTTTAAAATAATAGTTCATTACATAATATATAAAATTCAAAAGACAAAATTTAAAATAGGAATATTGAATTATAAATAGCTAAAAACTAAAATTATTAAATTAAAGACTATTCTGCACGTTTTGTATGGGTGGTTGAATTGTAAAAAACTGAATTCTAAAATTTAAGATCGAGTTAAAATAATAAATTAAACAACTTAAAATTTAATATATTTCTAAAAAAAATGAATGTATTCTTTTCAATGAGAGTCGGCCTCGGTTTTCAGATCTAGGGTTTTAATCACCCCTTCTCTTCTCCATCTACAATTCCCTTTCATTATTTAATCATTTTCACTCTTCCATCTTCTCTTTTATTTTATTATTTTTTCAAAATTTCGAATAAATATCTTTTATGTGTGTGATCTAATCCTTTTTGGGTGAGATCTTTCTTGTACCTTGTTATCAAGGTTGTCCCAAATTTTTTTGGGTGTCAATATGTTTTGTTTAAAGTATTTGTGTTTGTTGGTGTTGGTTCCACTGGAAAGGATTTATATGGTTTTTTGGCAGATCTGAATTTCTTTCATCGAAACTGAGATGGTGAATATCACAAGTGCTTACTTTTCACAACACAAGATTGTTCATAGTTTGGGGGCATTTGTTCATCCAGTTTTAGTTGATTTAACTAAAAATTCTGAATATTGGGCTACAGATGGCATTATTGTGATGGTCAATTGTGATGCTGCTATTAGGGTTGGTGTTGGGTGGATTGCTGAAAAAGTTATTATAAGTCTTTTTATTTTAAAGAATATTATTCTTTTTGTTAAGCAATCTGAAAACAAGACGACTACTTGTTTAGTTCGTTTATTTGTTTCCCAATCAGGTTGTATTATCAGTTCGGAGGTCTGTTCTGACTATTTTTTGGTATTTTAATGAATACATTCTATTTTGTTTGTCAAGAAAAATGAATGTATTTTTTTATAAAAAAAGAGAAAAAAGGGTTCCAGCATCCACATATCCACCATGTATAAATGAAAGCGACACAAATATTTGTAAGTTTGATAGGTTTTTGCTAGTTATTATTAAATACAAACAGAATGAACAGAATGAAATGAAGAAAGTTGAGCTCCGTGTACATTCAACTTATTGATGAGAAGAAGCAAAATGATTTGTCTAACTTAATTACCCAAACAGTTACCACAAATTGGAAACCTCTCATTTCCCAAATAAGCTGCCTATAATAAAATGCCAAACAACTACATTATGTATGCGGTATGTAGCTAAATATATGATCCATATGAAGTCGAAGAGTAAGGTTATGGAGGACTGCCACACCTAAATATGAAGCTAATGTTTGTGAGAAGCTCCTACTGGAGTTAGGCATTCTACGAATAGGTGGAAATGCATCATGGTTCCAGGAATTCGAACGCACGTTCTCAGTTGTTGTTGTAAATTATGTTCTTTTGTCTTTTTATTTGGTGTGCATTTAGTTCAAGTCACGATGGCTAAACTTGGAAAAGTAAAAAGCTTAGCAGTTCAAGTCAGAGTATGGTGTTAATACTCTCTCAGTCCCATTAAATTCTGTACATATTTTTTTGTCACGTTTTTCAATACTCGTTTAAAGTATAATTTTATTATATTTTTTTAAATTTTTTTTCTGTATAAAAATTTTATGTTTAAACTTTTATTCAATAAAAAATTAAAAAAAAATATTACAACACTATATTTGATAAAAACTTCAAAATACCTGCAAATAGTAAACATAGATAAATCAACGGGACGGAGGGAGTATAATTTTGTACCAGATCAAGGACTTAGGTTAGACTAATTTCAGAGTATGAAAATTGGCCATTCCCTACATTTTCAAAATTGGCGAGCGACTTGGCTTTATTGACTATATACGTTAGTATTACATGTATTGTTGTGTAACGGGAAATTGTAGTTGACTGTGTTTAGTTTTCCACTATCTCAAGATCTCAAGTTACGCTCTGTAGCTTAGCTTTTGGTTTTAAGGTAATAAATGGTGTAAGTGTAGCTATAAGAGGTATAAGCAAGGGTACAAACTTAAGCTTATACTCCCATTGTTCCTTGATCAGTGGATTGTACATCTTATAAAAACTAAACTAGTGTATTGTCCTCTTTGTCAATGTCCATAAGCTGAGGCTCTATATTTTGGACAACATGTTCTGTACCTCACATAATTCAGTGATTTTCACTGAGTGAGTATAGTGCCAAAATGTATTAACAGACGTCTTTCAAGTGATATTTATTGAGGTACCTCTAATTCCAGAGCTCGAAGCAACAAAGTTATCATGATTGGTAACAATTTCTTCTACTATCTGGTCATCTTCATCATTTGCAGAATCTGTACATCGTGTAAAATAATATCAACACATTATCAGTAATAAATAATTACTAGATTTATAAAGTACTTAATCCTTTAGAGCAGTTAGTCTATTCATTGATATTCAAGAGTTTAGAAATAAAATTTTGGGAAAAAATATATTGGTTAATGGAAGAATAACGCAATTGATTTACCAAATCCGTAAGCATATTTTTACACCAAAAAGATGTAATCACAAAGTAAAAAAGTGCAGATAACAAATGTACATGAAATATGATTGCTACAATAACAACTTCTGATTATTATACATTTCTATAAAATTAAGATGGGAGTAACTATTACTTACCGTCGTCAACCCAATCTATCATCCACCTTGATAAGTGGAAATTATATCCACTTGGAACGCTTCGTATCGGTTTAAGTTGATGTTTTGGACTCAAGTATGTTGTGTTTTTAATGTATTTTTGTGTTGAGTCATTGCGGGGCACTAATTAGGAGGTGCAAAGGAGTTTTACAGTGTTTTTATGCTAATAATGGATCAGGAATGGAGTTTCGGAAGATTGCACGAAGAATGGAGTAAAAGGGAAGAAAATGCAGAAAAAAGACAGAACCCAAGCGTGCCCGCGCCCTAAGCAGGGCGGCCGTGCCATGTTTGTCAGAAAGCCAGCGCACCCGCACCACAGAACTGTGCACCCGCGCCCATCAAATCCTGTAGAATCCTGTTTTTATTATATTTCAAAGATTTGGAGAGTCCAGGCGATTCAGGGGCCTATAAATAAAGATAAGAAGATGTTTTTAATAACAAGTCAGGGAGAACATTAAGAAGACCTAGAGCACATGAGACGGTTAAGGAGAAGAAAAATTAGTTTCATACTTTTGTATTCTTCGATTTAGGTGATACTTTTGGATGCTTGTTTTGTTCTTGTTCTAAACCCTAATACTTTTATATTATCTCGTAGTATTCAGAATTTATTTATTACCATATTTTCATTGGAACCCATGGTGACTATGCGTTCGATCATGAACTATCGTTGTCATGGGGTTCTAGCGAATTTATTTATGGATTTCAATAGTTGATTGTTTTAAATCTGTAGTGTGTGGTGATTTATGATTTCCTAGTTTGGTTGTGCTTATTCGTATTTGATGCGTAGCTAACATTTAAGATTGTTTGTTAATCTCTGTTGAATCGACAGTGAATATAGAGATTTAGAACTTGCCATGCTAGCATAGGTTTATGTATGAATTGACATACATAATTCTTGGAGTAATTTTAACCAGCTTATACACCCTATGTAATCACAATGGATAACTTGTTCTTAAACCATTATGTTTTTAAATTCTATAGACATATAGGGTTTAAGCATAATTGGTGTCCATTTAGCTTCTATCTTGATTGTGGATGCTCAGTAGTAGGGTATACGTATATCAAAAGATAGCGTATACTAATTTCGTACTATCTGATTAGTTATCATCACCATCGCATACTATTGATAAAGACATAAACTTTGGATGAAGGATTTAATAAAGTTAGAATCCCATATTTTATTCTCATATAAGTCAATCAGTTTTAATCTCATAGTTAATGCATGTTAGTATAATCTCTTAGGTAGTTAACCAACTCAAATTTATTACTTGTCTTAGCTGTGAACGATAATCATACATTGTTGCATAAGTGCATAGTCTGAATTTAACCTAAACCAATCTCTGTGGGAACGAACTTGACTTAAATCTTATACTACTTGTGATGACGTACGTTTGCGTGTATTTTCACGTGTGTTTTAGTGCGAACAAGTTTTTGGCGCCGCTTCCGGGTATCAGGGTAAATTTTAGTTTATGTGCGTGACATCAGTGGTCGTTAAAGTTCACTGACTCGGATTATTTTACTTATAAGGTTACTTTGTTGTGTTTCAGGTACTCTAGAGAGCGTGTATGCGAACACGGTCTCAATCTCGTAAGGAAACACTAGATGAAGTGGAAGAATTGGAAGAAGAAGTTGTTGAAGAAGTTGAAAAAGTTGAAGAAGAAGCGATCATTACAATGGGAGAACCAGCAGCAACAACGAAAGCGTTGTTGGATTATTCTCAACCAAAGATCAATGACATTCAATCTAGCATTGTCAGGCCAGCTATCGAAACTAATACCTTTGAGATCAAGCCTGGCACGATTCAGATGGTATAGAATTCAGTCTAGTTTGGGGGTTCTCCAACGAAAGATCCCAATATACACATTAGGGATTTCATCAAGATCTGTGACACCTTCAAGTTCAATAATGTTTCTGAAGATGCAGTGAAATTGATACGTTTCCCATTCTCTCTAAGGGATAAAGTTAAGAGCTGGTTGCACTCTCTACCACCAGGTTCTATTACAACATGGGAGGACCTTGCTCAGAAATTTCTTACTAAATTTTTCCCTATGGCAAAGACAGCTGCAATCGGGAATGCTCTTACTCAATTCGCGCAACAATTAGGTGAATCTTTATATGAAGCTTGGGAGCGCTATAAGGAGATGCTTAGGAAGTGTCCTCATTGTGACGCCCTCCAAACCCGGGGTCTAGATTTGGGGTCACTTGCCACTAAATTATAATAAAATAATCACAGCGGAATAATATAATAAATACGACCCCTTTACCTGCACTGGATCGATCACAGGTTATAGTATGGAACAGGCACTACTACAAATCAAGTGTTATTACAACCCATAAGTCTAATTAGTTTTACAGATTATTCCAAATTTTATTACAAACCTCTAGACTATCCAAGCGTCCCAAAACAGTCTACCTGGAGTACACACCACTATTTACAAACACTCGACTTCCGACCAAACCTGGATCTCAAGCTTGCTCTGGCTTAGCTGAAAGATTAGATTGATAAACAAGTATGAGCGAAAGAAATGCTCAGCAAGCAATATAAAATGTACTTGTAATGATAAACCACATTCCAATAATATCTGAACAAAAGAATAAAAGCAGTAATATTTGATCATAATTAAAATCTTCACAAACAATCAACAATAAACGATAACTTTTAGATTGGAATCTAACTCCGACGGACGTACTATCACATGCTGATCAGCCCGTGTGATAGCACAAGGTCATGATTCATAGAAACATGTCCCCAAAATACGAGTACTCAATTAAAAAGGCAATATACCTGCCTGTGGCAAAATGGTGTCATAGTATTTCATATAACACATAGAAATAGCCCTCCGCTGGACCGTCCGTCCCGGTCACTTACGCATTCATCCAATCCATAAAACATTTTGATCAAAGGAGCCGAATCAAAGGACATCCTTAACCATATAACTCCCCATTTCTCATGGTCCAGAGTTATTTCAACAATCGATGGCGAAATAACTAGAACAATTAGTTATTCGCTAATCTCAATTCAATGTTCCACTGTATAGAGTAATGTATAGCAAAATATAAAACGTTTAACTATTCTGAACTTAGAATAGTATGGAAATCGAAAGAATAAAGTTCAGAGTCAATATCAATTGAATGATAAATGAAGATAGAGGTACTTGCATAATATAATTCGAATTAAACGTCACTTGAACAATAAGTGAAGTTAGGAGTACTTGCCTGGTATGCTCAATAACCTCTTACTTTAACTTTGTTTCTAACTGCTGGCTACTATCTCTGTCTAACACTTGATTGCGCTCCTTGCTACTCGATTCTATAAACAAAAGAACTATCTTAAGTGACAGAACTAAACTCAATCGACGTAACTATACGTCTTGACATCTACCCGATCGTTTATAACTAGCATGGCATTTTAAAACTATAACAGACAGCATGTATATCACGTAACACGTAATCATGGCATTTATATAACACGTACTCACATATTTTATGTAACACATAAGTCAAATCATTAAAAGGTACGTCTCAGTGCATTCAGAATGAAAATTAGGTCAATATTAGCATTTACCGATTAAATACCGACTTAAACTGATACACAAATCAAATGACATTGCAATATAAAAGAAATTAGGTCTCAAAAGTATTTTTATTGGAAGCGCAATATTTTTCTGAGTCTGTACGCGTTCGTTTCGTATTAAACGGACAAACGGTTGATTTATTAGGAATTTTTGAACATTTTTCGGAATAAAAACGGATCTCCGAATCATTTAATAATTAAATAATAAGGCTCGAACACTCGAAAATAATTTTATAAAATTATCGAGTTTGGAAAATAATTTAAAATAATATTTTAAAGCTCGAAACTATTTTTCACAATTTTTAAATCAATAATAAATAATTAAATCTAATTATTAAATTAATTTAAATCAATTAATAATTAATTAAGTTAATTAATCAATTAATATTAAATTAATCGATTAAATTAAAATAATTAAAAACTAATTAAAATTAATTAATAAAATTATTCAGATTTATTTTTGAATTATAAGTGAATTTTGGAACAAAAATAATAATTTTAGGAATTAAAATGAATTTTTAGAAATAAAAATATGATTTTTGAATTATTTTTAAATCAGAAATTCAGAAACAGTTTTCTGTTTTGGTTTTGGGGAAAAGGAGGATCAAACCCGGGTCGGGAAATAACCCAAACGGGTTGAAACCGGGTTGCCAAGAACCGCCGGCCGGAACCCAGAATCTGGCGGCCGGTTGACAACTCCGGCGAGCCCCAAAACTACTCAGAATCGATTGGTTTTCAATCTTAATCAGTCCTACCACAACCCAACAACTCTGTTCACCCATCAACGTTAATAAACAACACCGAAATCGGAGATTCCGACCGAAACCGCCATTAAAACCGGTGGAACCTTGAATTTCCGCCGAAAATCCGAATTCCTTCATTTCTGAACCAAATTCATCAATTAACATCTTAAAACGAAGGTTAAGACATGTATAATCAGTTCATATCATCAAAATAATCCAAAAACCACCCAATAAGAAACCCCTAATTTTCGAATAAAAACCCTAAAATCGAATTTTGAAAATTACTAATCGTTTGAATGATTTAATGGCATAAACAGAAAGAGAATAGAAATCTGAACGTTTTGGTTACTCATACTTCAAATTCTGTAATCTGCATCACCTTCAAATTTGACCTTGATTTTCAGAATTCTTCAAGAACACCAAGAACACATATTCAAAGAATTTTCAGAAAATCAAACCTTAATTTCTATATGATATTGAACTCAGTTTTTGACGTATAATATACCAAATTGACCAGAAAAACATGCTCTACAACATGGAAGCATCAAATCACATCAACAACATCAAGAACAAAAATTCATCATTTAATTATCAAATAATTCGAATATAAATAATTAAATAAGAAAATTACTGTGATTTCTGGGCAGAAACTGATGATTGATTCAGAAAGAAGATTTCGAGAGCTTCGTTTTGATATGCTGCACGCCCGAATCGGAGTTCGATAACGCCTTCGTTCGTGTGTTTGATTCTCAGAAACGTATCGGTTTCTCGGGTTTTTCTCTATTTTTACGGTATTTTAACTGGTTACAAATGAATAAATGAAATAAACGAAATAAGAAATAGGTTATTTATATTTATGGAATATTGGATCGTTCTGGATCGTTTTGGATCGTTAAATTAGTTGCTTAGCCGCTAAGTAACTGTAAAAACGATACAATTCAATACCAGAATTGGATAATTATCAAAACCGGGCTTTTTATAAAACACCATATACGAACATAACGTAAAAATATCCCGTCTTTCGAGATTACGGGTTTTTATTGATTACCGAAATAACTATCGTATCGAAAATATTGCGCCGGGCCGCGCACGGGTCAAACCGTAATCCGGATCGAAAAAGTCAAAACACGGAAAATGCTCGGAATATTACAATTAGGTTAGGAAGGAGTTTTCGGAAGAGTTTCGGGTTCCAAAAACGTAACAACGACTGACGTCGGTTGGTTCCCGTTTTATAAGAATAGATTTTAAATTCCCGAAAAAAGATTTTATAAATTTCATATGATCCGTATAAATCCATAAATCAACATAAAAATAATTAGGAAGATATGACAATTACCCATATTTTATTTTGGACATATAAAAATTAAAATATTCAATTAATATTATTTTTGAATATTCAAGTACAGATAACATTTAACAATTAACTCACAGAATAAATACTGAACACACATAATAATTATTTAATAACAAAATAATTGCACGATATATTCCGGATATTACATCCTTCCCCCCTTAAAAGGATTCTGTCCTCAGAATCAGCCTAGGAAAACAAATGAGGATACTTGGTTCGCATTTCGCTTTCCAACTCCCAGGTCGACTCTTCAACCTTGGGATTCCTCCACAAGACTCGCACTAAAGATACAGATTTATTCCTAAGCACTCTTTCTTTCCTATCTAAAATTTGCACTGGTTGCTCTACAAAAGACAAATCTGGCTGGATCTCTATTGGCTCGTATTCTATCACATGATTCGAATCAGGCAAATAACGCTTCAACATTGACACGTGGAACACGTTGTGAATATGCTGCATGTGAGGTGGTAACGCTAATTCGTAAGCAACCTTTCCCACACGCTTCAAAATCTCAAAAGGGCCAACATAACGCGGACTCAGCTTTCCTTTCTTTCCAAATCTTGATAAACCTTTCCAAGGTGAGACCTTTAATAGCACTGCTTCACCAACTTCAAATTCCATATCTTTTCTGATAGGATCAGCATATTTGCGTTGACGATCTTGAGCTGCTGTTAATCTTTTCCGAATGAGTTCTATTTTCTCCTTCGTCTGTTGGATCAATTCTGGACCCAAAATCTTTCTTTCACCAACTTCTTCCCAACATATTGGAGATCTGCATCTTCTACCGTACAAAGCTTCGTAAGGCGGCATTCCAATACTGGCATGATAACTGTTATTGTAGGAGAATTCAACTAATGGCAAATGCTCGTCCCAACTCCCTTCAAAATCTAGTGCACATACCCTCAGCATATCTTCAATAGTCTGAATCGTCCTTTCACTTTGACCGTCTGTCTGCGGATGATACGCGGTACTCATGTTCAGCTTCGTTCCGAGACAATCTTGAAAACTTCTCCAAAATCTTGAATTAAATCGAGGATCTCTATCTGAAACTATGGATACTGGAACTCTGTGTCTTGTCACAATTTCTTTAAGATATAACCGTACCAATTTATCCATTGAGAATCTCTCGTTGATAAGAAGAAAATGCGCTGACTTCGTCAATCTGTCGATAATAACCCAAATAGCATCATGATTCGCCCTGGTCCTCGGTAATCCGACTACGAAATCCATCGCTATATGCTCCCACTTCCATTCTGGAATATCCAATGGTTGTATCAATCCACTGGGCCTTTGATGTTCCGCTTTGACTCGCTGGCAAGTGTAACATTTACTTACCCATTCTGCAATTTCCTTCTTCATGCTTGGCCACCAAAAGTTTTCTCTTAAGTCTCTGTACATCTTCGTACTCCCGGGATGAATTGAGTATCTAGAGTTGTGAGCGTCTCGAAGAATTTCATCTTTCAGCTCGGCTACATTGGGTATCCATATTCTGGAAGAAAATCTTAATATCCCTTTATCATCCTTTTGATTCCCTATCTCTTCTCCTGTCAAACTGTCTCGTTCATGACTCATAACTCCCTCCTGACATCTTCTTATTTTCTCTAATAGTTCTGGTTGAAAAGACATTGCACATAACACCTCTATAAACATACTTGGAATACTGACCTCTATTTCTAGCTTCTCAAATTCCCTGATTAATTCCTCGGATGAAGTTATCATGTTCAACCTTTCTTTTCTGCTCAGCGCGTCGGCCACCACATTTGCTTTGCCTGGATGGTAGTTAATAGTACAGTCGTAATCCTTGATTAGTTCCAGCCATCTCCTCTGCCTCATGTTCAATTCCTTCTGGGTAAAGATATACTTCAAACTCTTGTGGTCCGTGTAAATCTCGCACTTTTCCCCATAAAGATAATGCCTCCAAATCTTCAATGCAAATACTATAGCTGCCAATTCCAGATCATGCGTTGGATACTTTTCTTCGTGTGGTTTCAACTGTCTTGAAGTGTAGGCTATCACCTTGTCATGCTGCATCAAAACACATCCCAATCCTTTGTACGACGCATCACTATAGATCACAAAATTTCCTTGTTCATCTGGCAAGACTAGTACTGGAGAAGATACTAATCTATTCTTTAATTCCTGGAAACTTTCTTCGCACTTCTCATCCCATTTAAATTTTTGGTTCTTCCTGGTGAGCTTTGTCAATGGCGTAGCTATCTTCGCAAAATCTTGCACGAATCTTCTATAGTAACCTGCCAATCCCATGAAACTTCTTACTTCCGTTGGTGTTTTTGGCCTCTCCCAGTTGATTATGGCTTCAATCTTTGCTGGATCCACTTCCACTCCTTTATTGCTAATCACGTGCCCAAGAAATCGTACTTCTTTTAACCAAAATTCACACTTGGAAAACTTTGCGTATAACTTCTCATGTCGCAGTATTTCCAGAACTATCCTCAAATGCTCTACATGCTCCTCTTCTGTTTTGGAATAGATCAAAATGTCGTCTATAAACACGATCACGAATTTATCCAAATACTTTTTAAATACTCGATTCATCAGATCCATGAAAGCTGCTGGTGCGTTGGTTAATCCAAATGCCATTACTAGAAACTCATAATGCCCATATCTGGTTCTAAATGCGGTCTTCGGAATGTCTTCAGGCTTGATCTTTAGTTGATGATATCCGGATCTTAAATCAATCTTAGAAAACCATACAGCGCCTCTCAATTGGTCAAACAAATCATCGATCCTTGGTAACGGATACTTGTTCTTAATGGTTAGCTTATTCAGTTCTCGATAGTCGATACACAGTCGCATACTCCCATCCTTCTTTTTGACAAACAGTACTGGTGCACCCCATGGGGATACACTGGGTCTTATAACTCCTTTCTCTAAAAGATCTTGCAGCTGAGTTGCCAATTCTTTCATCTCCACTGGTGCCATCCGGTACGGGGCTTTAGAAACTGGTTCTGTTCCGGGTGCTAGATCAATCGCAAACTCAATTTCTCTGTCGGGAGGTAATCCTGGTAGATCGTCTGGAAAGACATCTGAAAATTCGTTGACAATTGGAATCGCTTCTAGTGTTGGAACTTCTTTACTGGTGTCTATCATATGGGCCAAATATGCTTCACAATTCTGACGCAATAACTTTTTCACTTGAGCGATCGCTAAGAACTTCTTCTCTTGCCTATTTCCTCGAAATATTATCTTCTTCTTACTATCCAAAGTTTGAAGTCTTAATTTCCTATTCTTACAATCAATCTGAGCATTATTTTCTGACAACCAATCCATTCCTAAAATAACATCAAATTCTCCCAACTTAAAAGGTATTAAGTCGGCATAGAAATGATGTCCTCCTATCTCAACATCGCACCTCGGGCACACTCGGTCGACTAAAACTTGATTCTTATTAGCTAACTCTATTATTAATGCTTGTTCTAACAATTTAACTTCACAATGCAGTTTATCGACAAAATTTTGGGAAATAAATGACCTTGTAGCTCCAGAGTCAAATAGAACTTTAGCATCTACGGAGTTGACTGGAAGCATACCTGCAACCACGTCTGAACTCTGAACAGCATCCTTCATAGTCATGTTAAATGTCCTGGCTTTTGGTTGGTCCTTTGCTGGTGGTCCTTCAATTCTTGGCAGATTCTGAGATGGAGCACCTGTAAGCCTTGGGGTGTTGCTTTTCGTACCTTGTGTTGGGCAATTCCTGGAAATATGCCCTGGCTTTCCACACTTATAACATCCAGTTCCCACATTCTGACCTTGAGTCGGATTCTGACACACATTAGCAAAGTGTCCCTTCCTGCCGCACTTGAAACACGTCACATTAGCATTACAATTCCCAAAGTGCTTCCTACCACAAAACTGACAATCTGGTATTGGTGGACGATTGGGCCTCTGCTGATTTGAATTCTGAAAACGGTTGCTTTGTCCTCCATTTCCTGATTGTGGTCTTCTGAATCCCATATTCCTATTACCCTGAAACTCTGGCCTTCTGTTGAAACGGCCCTGAAAATTACTTGACTGCTGACCTCCCTCTGAGGTTTCCATTTTCCTTTTCTTCCCATCTTTTCCTTTCTGAGACATATCACTCTTACTCTCAATCACCATTGCCTTTTCAACCACTGCCACATATGAAGTCAACTCAAACATGGCCACTCTGTTCTGAATCCAAAATTTCAATCCCTATTCAAACCTTCTGGCTTTCTTTTCATCTGTATCAACCTGGTCTGGCACGAACCTTGCTAACTCAGTAAACTTAGCCTCGTATTCCGCCACGGTAAGATCACCCTGGGTCAGGTTCAAGAACTTAATCTCCATTTGATTCTTCATATACCTCGGGAAATACTTCTCCAGGAACAACTCTGTGAATCTCTCCCAATTTATAAACTCACCTCCTTCCAATGCTCGCGTGGATTCCCACTAATAGTTCGCCTCACCCTTCAAAAAGTAGCTTGCAAACTTGGTCTTCTGCTCAGTTCCTGCTCCGACTAATTCAAAAGCCTTTTCCATTTCCTTGAGCCATGCATTGGCTTCCACAGGATCAGCACTTCCCTTGAACTCAGGTGGCTTTACTGCTTGAAACTGCTTAAAAGTCACTGCTGGTGGTGCTGTTGCTTGCTGCTGTTGTTGCTGTTGTTGCTGTTGTTGCTGCTGCGTAAGATGTAACATCTGCTGCTGCATCAGTCCCAACATCTGGATAATCGCTGGATCTGTACGACTCTCGGTATTACCCTCTCCTGAATTATTCCTTCTCTTTGGTGCCATTATTCTGGTAAGAAACAAGCAATATATATAATAATCTGTCAAGCATTGTGTCAAATATGTAGCAATTCCTTAGCATATTAAAGTTCGCAAACACTATCTCTTCTCAAAATATCATAAACTTGCTACCATATTAACACAAGCGACATGATTATCACATAATCCTGCTTATTATCTCAAGAATAATAACACAAAGAAAATTTACCCCGAATTATCCGAACTTTTAAAATCCTCTCTTGAAATCTTAACTAAACCAACAAAATAGCAGGGCAATGACACAAGGCCTAAAGCTAAACGCAAAACAGGAAACCTAAACACCTTAACTACAACCTAACCCAATAACCTAAATTTAATCCTATAAAAGCTAAACTACACGCACCTATCTTATGTGATCTTCCTATGACTCATCTATGACAATCCTATGCCTGTTTCAGTGACCATAACCTGTAGCTCTGATACCAACCTGTGACGCCCTCCAAACCCGGGGTCTAGATTTGGGGTCACTTGCCACTAAATTATAATAAAATAATCACAGCGGAATAATATAATAAATACGACCCCTTTACCTGCACTGGATCGATCACAGGTTATAGTATGGAACAGGCACTACTACAAATCAAGTGTTATTACAACCCATAAGTCTAATTAGTTTTACAGATTATTCCAAATTTTATTACAAACCTCTACACTATCCAAGCGTCCCAAAACAGTCTACCTGGAGTACACACCACTATTTACAAACACTCGACTTCCGACCAAACCTGGATCTCAAGCTTGCTCTGGCTTAGCTGAAAGATTAGATTGATAAACAAGTATGAGCGAAAGAAATGCTCAGCAAGCAATATAAAATGTACTTGTAATGATAAACCACATTCCAATAATATCTGAACAAAAGAATAAAAGCAGTAATATTTGATCATAATTAAAATCTTCACAAACAATCAACAATAAACGATAACTTTTAGATTGGAATCTAACTCCGACGGACGTACTATCATATGCTGATCAGCCCGTGTGATAGCACAAGGTCATGATTCATAGAAACATGTCCCCAAAATACGAGTACTCAATTAAAAAGGCAATATACCTGCCTGTGGCAAAATGGTGTCATAGTATTTCATATAACACATAGAAATAGCCCTCCGCTGGACCGTCCGTCCCGGTCACTTACGCATTCATCCAATCCATAAAACATTTTGATCAAAGGAGCCGAATCAAAGGACATCCTTAACCATATAACTCCCCATTTTTCATGGTCCAGAGTTATTTCAACAATCGATGGCGAAATAACTAGAACAATTAGTTATTCGCTAATCTCAATTCAATGTTCCACTGTATAGAGTAATGTATAGCAAAATATAAAACGTTTAACTATTCTGAACTTAGAATAGTATGGAAATCGAAAGAATAAAGTTCAGAGTCAATATCAATTGAATGATAAATGAAGATAGAGGTACTTGCATAATATAATTCGAATTAAACGTCACTTGAACAATAAATGAAGTTAGGAGTACTTGCCTGGTATGCTCAATAACCTCTTACTTTAACTCTGTTTCTAACTGCTGGCTACTATCTCCGTCTAACACTTGATTGCGCTCCTTGCTACTCGATTCTATAAACAAAAGGACTATCTTAAGTGACAGAACTAAACTCAATCGACGTAACTATACGTCTTGACATCTACCCGATCGTTTATAACTAGCATGGCATTTTAAAACTATAACAGACTGCATGTATATCACGTAACACGTAATCATGGCATTTATATAACACGTACTCACATATTTTATGTAACACATAAGTCAAATCATTAAAAGGTACGTCTCAGTGCATTCAGAATGAAAATTAGGTCAATATTAGCATTTACCGATTAAATACCGACTTAAACTGATACACAAATCAAATGACATTGCAATATAAAAGAAATTAGGTCTCAAAAGTATTTTTATTGGAAGCGCAATATTTTTCTGAGTCTGTACGCGTTCGTTTCGTATTAAACGGACAAACGGTTGATTTATTAGGAATTTTTGAACATTTTTCGGAATAAAAACGGATCTCCGAATCATTTAATAATTAAATAATAAGGCTCGAACACTCGAAAATAATTTTATAAAATTATCGAGTTTGGAAAATAATTTAAAATAATATTTTAAAGCTCGAAACTATTTTTCAGAATTTTTAAATCAATAATAAATAATTAAATCTAATTATTAAATTAATTTAAATCAATTAATAATTAATTAAGTTAATTAATCAATTAATATTAAATTAATCGATTAAATTAAAATAATTAAAAATTAATTAAAATTAATTAATAAAATAATTCAGATTTATTTTTGAATTATAAGTGAATTTTGGAACAAAAATAATAATTTTAGGAATTAAAATGAATTTTTAGAAATGAAAATATGATTTTTGAATTATTTTTAAATCAGAAATTCAGAAATAGTTTTCTGTTTTGGTTTTGGGGAAAAGGAGGATCAAACCCGGGTCGGGAAATAACCCAAACGGGTTGAAACCGGGTTGCCAAGAACCGCCGGCCGGAACCCAGAATCCGGCGGCCGGTTGACAACTCCGGCGAGCCCCAAAACTACTTAGAATCGATTGGTTTTCAATCTTAATCAGTCCTACCACAACCCAACAACTCTGTTCACCCATCAACGTTAATAAACAACACCGAAATCGGAGATTCCGACCGAAACCGCCATTAAAATCGGTGGAACCTTGAATTTCCGCCGAAAATCCGAATTCCTTCATTTCTGAACCAAATTCATCAATTAACATCTTAAAACGAAGGTTAAGACATGTATAATCAGTTCATATCATCAAAATAATCCAAAAACCACCCAATAAGAAACCCCTAATTTTCGAATAAAAACCCTAAAATCGAATTTTGAAAATTACTAATCGTTTGAATGATTTAATGGCATAAACAGAAAGAGAATAGAAATCTGAACGTTTTGGTTACTCATACTTCAAATTCTGTAATCTGCATCACCTTCAAATTTGACCTTGATTTTCAGAATTCTTCAAGAACACCAAGAACACATATTCAAAGAATTTTCAGAAAATCAAACCTTAATTTCTATATGATATTGAACTCAGTTTTTGACGTATAATATACCAAATTGACCAGAAAAACATGCTCTACAACATGGAAGCATCAAATCACATCAACAACATCAAGAACAAAAATTCATCATTTAATTATCAAATAATTCGAATATAAATAATTAAATAAGAAAATTACTGTGATTTCTGGGCAGAAACTGATGATTGATTCAGAAAGAAGATTTCGAGAGCTTCGTTTTGATATGCTGCACGCCCGAATCGGAGTTCGATAACGCCTTCGTTCGTGTGTTTGATTCTCGGAAACGTATCGGTTTCTCGGGTTTTTCTCTATTTTTACGGTATTTTAACTGGTTACAAATGAATAAACGAAATAAACGAAATAAGAAATAGGTTATTTATATTTATGGAATATTGGATCGTTCTGGATCGTTTTGGATCGTTAAATTAGTTGCTTAGCCACTAAGTAACTGTAAAAACGATACAATTCAATACCAGAATTGGATAATTATCAAAACCGGGCTTTTTATAAAACACCATATACGAACATAACGTAAAAATATCCCGTCTTTCGAGATTACGGGTTTTTATTGATTACCGAAATAACTATCGTATCGAAAATATTGCGCCGGGCCGCGCACGGGTCAAACCGTAATCCGGATCGAAAAAGTCAAAACACGGAAAATGCTCGGAATATTACAATTAGGTTAGGAAGGAGTTTTCGGAAGAGTTTCGGGTTCCAAAAACGTAACAACGATTGACGTCGGTTGGTTCCCGTTTTATAAGAATAGATTTTAAATTCCCGAAAAAAGATTTTATAAATTTCATATGATCCGTATAAATCCATAAATCAACATAAAAATAATTAGGAAGATATGACAATTACCCATATTTTATTTTGGATATATAAAAATTAAAATACTCAATTAATATTATTTTTGAATATTCAAGTACAGATAACATTTAACAATTAACTCACAGAATAAATACTGAACACACATAATAATTATTTAATAACAAAATAATTGCACGATATATCCCGGATATTACACTCATCATGGAATGCCTGACTAGATGGTGATCAATTGCTTTTATAATGGTTTGGGAGCAAAGTCAAGACCTATATTCGATGCAGCATCAGGTGGAGCTTTATGGGCTAAGAGCTATGAGGAAGCTTATGAGCTTATTGAGATGATGACCGCTAATGAATATCCGAATTCAACTCAGAGATTACCACAAGGCAAGGTGGCAGGAATTATGGAGGTGGATACAGCTACGGCTCTCGATGCTCACTCAAAGGCGTTGACTATGAAGGTTGATTCTCTGACCAACTATGGTGTGCAACCGATAATGAGTGTTTGTGAGCTTTATCTCGCATACGACGGAGTAATGTGCTAGATCTAGTAAATCAGCTCAGTTTGTGAGCAACTTTCAGAGGTCGCAGCAACCTGTTCCGGATACTTATCATCCTAACAACTACAACCATCCTAACTTCAGCTGAAGCAATAACTAGGGTGGTGTGCAACATCTACAACAGCCTTACCAGCAATTGGGAAACAAGCCTTTTAATCCTCCTTATTTTAGCAACAGTTTGCACCAAGGCAGCAATTTCAACCACATGGAGTGCAACAACAATTTCATGGAGGTGTCGGTCCATCTTCCAATGAAAAATCCAAACTGGAGGAGATGAGGCTTATGTGCAAAAGCCAAGCGGTTTCGATCAAGACTCTGGAGAATCAAATAGGGCATATTGCTAATGCCCTATTGAATTGACCTTAAGAAACTCTTCCAAGTGACACAGAGGCTAATCCAGGCAAGAGAGAAGTCAAAGAAAAGCTTAAGGAAATAACCCTGAGGTCTGGAAAGGTCGTGAGTGTAACACCCCCAAATCCGGGGTCGGGGATTCAGGTTGTCACGAGTTCCATTTCCCTTATCAATACATAATCTTAACAGTCAACCAACTATTGTGTACTGTGACCCCACAATATACACACACACCACAAGTTATAGTCTCAGAGATGAATACCAAAATAACATAAGTCATTTTATTCCACAATTATAAGCCATTACACCTCAAAAGACTTTCTGAATAAATTTACATTTCTTTGCCATTATTATAATTCATAAATATACATAAGTCTGGCACATCAAAAGTTGAAAGCGTAGCCTATTGGTAGTTCCTACCTCAGCTGCAACGACATCAACGCCTACAGGAAACTGCGGAACGTTTCCTAACCGCTCACGAATTGGGAGCTTGATCATGTTCATCTTGTCTATCTGTTGTTGTGTGATGAAAGAAGAAAGCAAGGGTGAGAAACAAGCCCACCGAAATAATATGTATAATAATTTACAATATATGAGCATTCTCATAGTACTCATGAAAGTCTTGGTCAAAAAGAATTGAACCAAGTTTGTTATCTTAACGCGACCAAGTCGCAAAATATTCAGTATATATATACATATATACTTTTCACAATCTTTGAAATCCTTTGACATGTCTAATATACACAGAGTTTCAGTTTATAACTGTATAAAAAGATGAAGCTACAAGATACTCCAATATACTTATATCTTTTCTGAATACTACTTGAACTACCACCGTTCAAGTTATAATTAGTTTCAAAAGTTCATCACACTGATGAGACTACAAGATAAGACTTGAATAGATTCAATCTTTGAAATATCATTTGAAAGAAATGAAGTTCCGAGATACTTCATTAAGTCTTGATATATATATACACCTATATATATATCTCCTACTTTTCTTGGAAACCTCTGTTATGAAAAGTATAAACAGATCTATAATATCCAATAAATTTTGGAAAGAAAAGAATTTTGGCATAAACCCGATATCTTGCTGATCAGGCAAAGATACCAATAAGTAACCTTTTCTACTAGTAGATGGACGAATTCCCCACTGGTCATCACCCTGGCCGCAATAGGACCTTATGCTGGACTGCCACTCAGCCACTTACGCATTTGATGGACTCCCACTGAGCCACTTACACTTTCATGGACGCCCACTGAGCCCATGTTGCTTATGCCGACTCAATAGATGGACTTACTTCCCGAACGTTGGGTAAGTAATCAATTCATTTATCAAAACAACAACCTCGTTGCGAATATAAAGTACACCACAGAGCCGGATCCCTCAGGTTTTGAGAGAATATTTAAATCCCCTTTGAAAGGAAGATCTTAAATATAAAAATGAGTTTTGGGATCCGCTCTAACTTTTAAAATCATTTTGAAGACTCGAAAACATTTTTAAGAATGTTTGGAGTAATGCTGATTTAATAAAATAAATCAGTCCCAATATATTAGAAAATATCTGAATATTATTATTTAAATAATATTCCCATAAGGATAATCTCTATATAAATAATTTGAAGTAGAAGTTTTAAAACTCATACTTGAAATGAATAATAAATAACCAAAGGTATACTTATACGAAGTACGATCTTTATTTGAATAATCGAAAATAAGTTTGATTATCGAAACATTATTCTTTAATAAAACAAAGAATATATTTAGTAAATAAGCGGAGACATAAGTCCTCGAATGAATATTCAAAATAATATTCATTAAATAGAATAAACAGAGTCATAAGTCCTCCAATGAATATTCAAGATAATATTCATTAAATAAAATAAACCGAGTCATAAGTCCTCGAATGAATATTCAAAGTAATATTCATTAATAAAAATAAAGTTATCGAATAAACCTTATTCGATTAATAGTTTTGAAAACTATATCTATATATATATATATATATAAATATATATAATATACTCGGGAACATCGACTCCCGATTTTAGAAAATGTTCGCCTTTGGGTCCCCTATACTAAGGTTATACGCAACTACTGCTTATCTCTAGCATATGTATTATGCAACTTATAAGCATTTAAATCAATAATTAGATATCAAGATTACGAAACAGGCATGCATATATTCCATATCAACATGCTCCAATATATCGCAAGATTTGTTAATAATGTGGCGCCCTCCAAACCCGGGTCAAAAGTTTGGGGTCCACACACACACCTTATTTATAACCTGCTTATAACAATAATAAAGATAATAATAATATGCAGTGACCCTACTTACCAATTACCAAGGATCGCAACAGGTTAAAGTATGCACACAAGCCGAACACACACTAATTTTACAAACCGTTCAAATCCCAACTATCCAAACTCAGAACTGAGTATTAAACATTATTACAAACTTTTACAAACTTAATTTATTCCAAAAGAAGCCTACTAGCTCAGCGTCCTCAACCTGAACCCCTAGCTCTCGCGCTGGACTGGGGATCCTCGCTACCAACTGGTTCCTTTTTAACTGGAAAGAATATAAACAACATTGCATAAATGAGCTAACTAGCTCAGCAAATCACAATGACAAAACTGAGAATAATGATCATCAAGTGAATATGGTTATGATATCAAGTGAACAGTGGATTATGATTTAGAATTGGACATTATACTTTTATTTTAAAAAACAAAGGTTAGGCTGCTGATCAGTCACGCACTAACCCCGAGCAAAGCACACAGCACTGCTCTAACTACTGGATCCAAGGCACACACTGGCCTAACTTGACCATTATATGGTCTGACCACGAATCTGGTCCACAATTTTATAAAAACAATCCAATTCTAATATAATAACAGAATGAACAATAATAAGCAATAACCAGAATCATTAACAACAGTGAGTGCTTAACAATGAAAGGGTTTCAATCCTTGTACGGATCAACAAGGTAATTTCAAAGCTTGGATGTTGGGTAATGAAAGAATTGGATAACAAAGGAATCAAGGTTTCAGGGTTTCAAAGATTTGGGCTTTCAAAGCATAAAATACAAAGATTTGAACGTGTAAGCAATCTGGTTCAGTGTTTAATATTTAGTTTGTATGTATTTGTGGAGAAGTATCATATACTTGAGGTTCGTGTTTGGGTATACAACAATCAATGGTCTAGAACGAATCAGGTTACGGCTCAAGATCAATAATTAGAATCAAGGTTTAGGGTTCAGTGCTTCAAAGCACTTGCAATATAAAACAGGAATATCAATCACGACAATATCTCGAGAAAGTTCAGAACACTTGCCTGGTATTAGCTTACTACACTGCACTCGCTTCCAATCTCAACCGTCTTACTCCTCAACTACCTGTTTCCCTTTCCTACGTTTTGCCTCTTCTCCTCACATATCATAAGCATCTATCAATAATCAACTCATACGATTCTATTCAACACATACTTCTATCTACCCTTCGTTTCACCCAAATCCGATTAACGGATTGAAACTTATGCAATAAACAAGTAAACACCAAATATATAGACCAATAGTCAATCAAAAAGTCACGTATAACACATAATACATCACGTAATCAATGATATATCATTTATAAAGAAGTCTCGGATCATAAATAGGCTTTTTGGTATTTAAAATGATTTTTAAAACATTTTTCGGAATTAAAACGGGTCGTTGGATCAATTTCGGGGTCATAAATAGAGTTCGGTTGGCCAATTCTGGCTCCGAAACAATTTTATAATAATTATCGAGCCTTGGAAGTAATTTAAAATAATATTTTAAAGCTCGAAACTATTTTTCGGAATTTTTAAATCATTTTTAAACAATTAAATCTAATTATATAATTAATTAAAGTCAATTAATAATTAATTAAATCAATTAATCAATTAATTTTCGAATTAATTGACCAATTAATCAATTAAAAATTAACTGATATTAATTAACTAATTAATTTAGATTTATTTTTGATTTAAAAATAATTTTCGGAATTAAAATAATAATTTTTAGAATTTTCAGAAATTAAAATCGAATTTTTATAAAAAAATAAATAGGAAATATGAATTTTGAATATTTTTAAAACAGGAATCCAACTTTTGCAAACTCTGGAAAGTTTAGGGACTGAACTTCATCGTTTTCAAAAGTTGGGGTACTAAATTGCAATTTTCCAGCCCTTCGCCGGAAAACAGTCGGGTTCGCCGGAGAACTCAACTCCGGCCTCCTCCCACCACCACAAACTCCAGATTTAATCTATACTTCACAAGGAACACAACCATGCCATCAATTCATTCTAATCATCCCGGAGTTAGCCGGAAAATGCTCAAGAATCTCGCCGGCTTCCGTCGAGTTCGACGAAAACTTTAAAACCTAACTCCCTCTTCTACAGACCTTGTTGATTCATGAAACTTATACGACTGGATTGCAAATTTCACAGAGAACACAATCCACTATACCACAACATCTATCTATTCCAGAATAAGAAACCCCCAAATTTCAATTAAGAACATTCATACGGGTTATAAACCCTAATTTTAAAATTCGAAAATCAAACTCAAATTTGAACATGTTATTGAACTCCAAATCAGACGTATAATATCTCAAAATCATCAGGAAAACAAGCTCTACAACATGCAATCATCAAATCATACAAACAATCATCCGAACAAAAATTCATATTTTTAATAAAATTAATTCGAAAATAAATAAAAATATAGAAAATAAACCTTGATTTCTGCAGTAAAACGAAGCTCAGAATCTAATAGTACTCCTTAAGACCTTCAATTTGGTTACTCCAACTTTCCAAACGGATTTTACCAACACCTTGAATTTGTGGTTTGATTCTCGGAAGGGTTTTTGAATATATGATTTTTCTCTGTAAAATTATATAATTATCTGTCTGCAAATGATTTTGATACGAAATAAAATACGGTAAAAGGCTATTTATAATTACGGAAAATTAGTATCTCGTTGGATCATTCGGGATATAAAACGGTACGTTTATTTATAAAAACTGATCCAAACGGTATCGGTTTTCGGGATAATTATCCAAATCAGTACAATTTGTACTGCGGTCTTGGTCTCAGTGCCTGGTTACACGTATTACGAAGTGATAATTGGGATAGTTTAATAAAAAGCTCCCGTTTATGGATAATACGGGTTTTATGGATTTACCGAAACGAATATTGTATCGAAAATGTTACGCCGGGACTCGCGCAGAACAAACCGTACGCCGGATCGAAAAAGTCGAAACATGGAATATGCTCGGAATATTACAATTGGGTTAGGAAGGAGTTCTCGGAAGAGTTTCGGGTTCCAAAAATGTAACGACGGGTGACGTCGATTGGTTCCCGTTTTTATAAAATAGATTTTAAATGCTCGGAAAAAGATTTTATAAATTTCATATGATTCTTATAAATTCATAAATTAACATAAAAATGATTAGGAAGATATGACAATTATCTATATTTTATTTTGGACATATAAAAATTAAAATACTCAATTAATATTATTTTTAAATATCCAACCACAGATAACACTTAACAATTAATTCACAGAATAGATACTGAACACACATAGTATTTATTTAGTAGCAAAAATAATCACACGACATATCCCGGATATTACAAATAAAAATCATGCATTTATATACATCACAACAACTGTATAACGGGTAGAAAACTTGCCTGAGCGACTGGGGGTGGTAAAAGGCTTGGGACGAGTCTGGTAACCTATAAACAACATATAAGTTGGAATTAAACCAAAGTCGCTTAAGAATCTATACTTTAACCAATTAGACCCTAACACTCGCTTTTGCGCTTAACGATTCACTTAAGTCGCTCGAGTACCCTCGGCTCCACCATTTTTAATAAATTAACCATTAAGAAATGTAAGGCGATTCTTTCGCGAGTACCCTACCAACTGCCTAATCCACTTTACATAATTGTTTCATACTCCAATTAGTCATTTAAGGACCTTAACCAAGGTTTCAAAGTAAGGCGAGGGGTAATGGTTCGTTCGCGAAACGCCGTTACTTAAAACGGTCGTTTCTCCTAAACCGTACATCGGATTCGAGCGTACCACATATCAAAACGAAGCTCATAACATGAGCTATCTAATCATGGCAATGGTCAAAACCTAACAGTGAGTTCACGGGTCCTGATGTTAAGAATAAAAGCAGTCTAAGGTAAATCGAGCATTACGACGGCTATGTTTACGCGATTACCAAATTTTATACTACTCCAAATCAATCCACAATCAACCCACAATCATTACTACAACCAAACTCCATCCATAAACTACTATAACAGCCCCAACATCTCAAGATTTCCAATTTATACTACTTCTCAATCATGAACTAAGAGTTTACTTAAGTTCATTAACTAATAATCAAGATTTACAACTCCAAAAACATCACAAAACCAACCAATCTCCAAATACACAATAATCATGCCTCTCATGAACTATACTACTCATAATAAGCTCTTAACTTTCAATAATAATGCTAGGTTAAGAGATTATACCTTCCTTGTGAGTAGGAGTAACTAATGAGCTTGAAATAACCTTGGAAAATCTTTACTAAAGCTTTATCTAAACAAAAACACAAGATCAAAATTTCAAGTTCTTGAAAAACACTATTCACTCTCTTCTTCCATGAATTATTGGAAGAGATTGTGAAGGAAATTGAAGCTTAGATTCATAGGATATCTATATCTATGTACAAGGAACCTTGGATAATTACCTCATGATTTAACAATGCTTGGATCTTGGATTTTGATTTTTTTCTCCTTGAAAATGAAGGAAGGCCGAGAGCTTTCTTCTTAAAATGGGAAAGTCAACTTCTCATTTTGTGTTATGAATTGTTGGCTTGGTTATTTCCTTTGTTTTGTTTAATTGAATTATTACCATGGTAAAAATTATGTGGCTTATAATCAACCAACAAATCCTTCCTATTTGGTCATGCTTATGTCATCCCCCTATGTCATCTTCCCACACTTGTCCTCTTCTTGTTGGTGTGATGACATCATCATCACTAACCTCTTTGATTAACTCCTAATTACTTGGCTAATGATCGCTGATCTGTTATACGGTTCGCTTAACTTTCATTTTCGTTTATCGTTTGAGGGATCATACCCGGGATCTTATTACTTGGGTTCCCTTAACCTTTCTCAATACATTATATTCCTTTTATGATCCTCTCTTATAATCCTTGAATTTAAATCCTTCTTATCATGTTACCTTATACTCAATTCTTTCGGTAACTGGTGGATTTTCGGGAAAAATCAAAGTGTTCGAATTTGGATTCTGACGATCTTTACATACACTTATATACCATATAGAGTATTAACAAGATCTCAGAATAACAATAAAAGAACTTCTACAAGGTGAGGCATGAAATGTTTTCTTATTCAGCATAATCAGCAAAATCACTATTTATAAGGGTTACAAAAAGTCTAAAATTTTTGGGGTTATTACAGTCTCCCTCCTTAAAAGGATTCCGTCCTGGAATCAAATAGAAAACAAATGAGGGTACTTTTCTAACATCGCGCTCTCTAGTTCCCAAGTTGATTCTTAAATATTATGATTCTGCCATAGCACTCTGACTAGCTTGATCACTTTGTTTCGAAGCACCTGCTCCTTCTTATCCATAATCTTTACTGGTTTCTCCACGTAAGTCAGATCTGGTTGCATATCCACCTGCTCGTACTCCACTATGTGTCTGGCATCCCGATGATACTTCCTTAGCATTGATACATGGAACACATTATGAACTTGTTGTAGGTTCGAGGGTTAGGCTAGCTCGTAAGCCAACTTCCCAATCCGTCTTAGTATCTCAAAAGGTCCAATGTATCTTGGGCTTAGTTTCCCTTTCTTTCCGAACCTCATTAATCCCTTCCAAGGGAATACCTATAACAGCACTAGGTCCCCTACTTCCTATTCTTTGTCCTTTCGTGTCAATTCAACATACTTTTTATGTCCATCTTGGGCTACTACCAGCCGTTCTCTGATTAGATCTATTATATCCTTGGTCCTTTGGACTACTGCTGGTCTGAGCATCTTGCGCTCTACAACTTTATCCTAACATAAGGGAGATCAACATTGTCTTCCCTCAAGGATCTCATAAGGCAACATCTCGATAATGACATATGATCTATTGTCGTAAGAAAACTCAATCCGCATTAAGTGATCATTCCAAATTCTTTCAAGTCTATGGCACAGACTCTCATCATAGCTTCTAACATTATAGCTTTTGCTTCTCATTACTCCTTCTTTTCTTGTTCGTAAGCGTTACTATCTTTCGTACATAATACTATTCTAGATATACCTTTACTCGCTAGAGTTTTATAACCTTTTAATATAAATGCATCAAACTTAGTATCACGAATGCGTTTCCATTCCGAATACCACCATACTTGGTACCACTTCATCTCTAGCTGCCTCCATCTTCGAAAGCTTGGTCCTTCGTGTAGAAGTAAAAGAATTTATTGAGAGATCACTATGATCATGAACACTTGTTCTATTGCATAGTTAGTACAGAAGGTGGCCAGCCTTTAGTACTTGACAAGCAATTAAACAACATGTGGTATCCTACTAGGCTCCTATCACACAGATAGATAGTCATTCGGCAATACCTCCCCTTCTGGAAGGGTTGTTCTTCTCAGCTTATACAAAATGAAAAGGAGAGAAAAGAACGAATTGAAGAGAATTGTATATGAAAAAGAATACTGCCACAAATATCTGACTTGGAAACTACCTCTGAACTATAGAGGTTTGTCATAGGAGAACAAAATATATGTGTATATATATCAACATCAAGTATTATAGCATCGCATTTCACATGCCTAAATATTTACTATTCCGTCCATCATTCTATGAACCCATGCTCTTGCTCCAGCTTATAAACAATCACCATTCAAACTCCCTCGACAGCGAAAATCGAATCTGGGATTTCATTCTAGACATCATCGTTACTAGAATTCTATGCTTGCACTGCAACCTTCCTCGTATAGTAATACGGCTCTCTATTGATAAGAAGGAATAAATATTCAATAGGTAGATAATCGACTTAATTAGTCTATCAATGATAAATTATACATCACCACGACCCGATTAGTGGTACTCAATCTCAACATCCATCCAATACAACTCTTACGGTTGTAATCGGCTCATTACTTGCAGAATCATTGCTGCATTATTATGGTCCATCGCTGTCCTACTGTAGTCATTCCTTTTCCTCGGAATCTTAATATCTAATCATACGGAGTCCATATCCGCCGTATCAAAATCTTTTAAGGAGTTAACATAATCACCATTCATGATTCATGAAGAACACTCCAGATCCTGACGTACATACAGGACATGAAGCAGATAATATTACAGAAGAGTTTCAATGAAAGCAATGATAGCAGGCTAATACCATTATTAACCATACGTCTTTATTAGGAGACATGAAGCTTCAAGGTTCATTTAGTCCTTTCATAACATGGCCCTGGCTTATCTCAAGATATGACCTTCTAAGATAGATAGCCCGCTTACGGCGATTGCATAAATTAAATCTTTACCAAACTACTATCACGGTTGAGTATCGCACAATCATCAGAAGGAATGTCAATCTTTCAAACCATAATACAATCTTCACGGCTTTAACCATTATCACTGTATTCCTCTGGCACGAGCGCCGATAATTGTCTTCTTACACTTAAAGTGTCGGCCACCTCTTTGGCCTTCCCTGATAGTAATATTTCCTTATAATCAATGTCATTTTAACCACCTTCACTAAATTTACTACCTCATTTCAAATCACTGCTTATGTGAAAATGCTTTTCTTAAGTCCTTGTGATAAAAAAAATCACTATTTTTCCATAAGTCACTGCCTTAGTCTTTAAATGTAAACATTATCATGGCTGACTTTCGATCGTACTTAGGACGTCTTTTATTCTTGGGCCCTTCTTGCTTTAACAATTATGACCTTCATTGGTTCAATCTATACTTCTTATGGTTTAACACGTGCCCACCGGGCATTATTATAATTTACCCCATTTTTCCTTTATCAAAATTCTATTCTTGAGAACTTCGAATATTAACTTTCTCCTTATAAAACCTCTAAGGTTATCCTTAAATCATTCCTCCTGTATTCCCTAGATACAGGGCATATCAAAATATCATTTACTAATACTAGAATCCATTGTTTATACATTTCTGAAAAATTTCTTCACTGATCCTCAAAGGTTGTTGTTACCTTAATTCTTTCCAATTCATACTATCAAAACTCATACTGTCCCTATTAAGGGTGAAATGCCAACCTTTATGCATTCCCCCATGGTTCATCTTAAGTTATTGAGGTTCCATCCTTAATTTCACCTTTTTAAAAAGGTACTTGCAACCTTCCATAGATAAATCAAGTCATGTATCCCTGATAAGGGTGTTTATTCAATCATTCCCATCTCGATAGTATATGCCTAATTTCACAATAACATCTGTATTCAAAATGAGGTCAATCAATATGGCCTCCAAAAGATAACAACAGTTATCTATTTTTCTTGTCTGAATCAGTAATGATAACAGGGATGTTCTAGAAGATATTGGTCATGTTCAACGTGAACCTTTTAGTTCTAACTACTCATTTACCTCTTTTATTTATCTCAACAGTCATCTCAATGTTGGGATATCTTTCATACCTGGCGTCTCCCTTTCTGGGTATCATGCCCCCGGTCTTACACTTCACATTCTTGAAGGTCACTTCCTTCATCCAATTTTCCTAATTTCTTACTTTCTTGTCTTCTCAGTCCATCCGTGTTTCCTTATTAATTAATCGATCTATCTCAAATTTTTATCGAATACTGTCAACTTCAAGGGAATTAACTATTCGTATCGCTTACGCCTTTAAACCTTGAATTTATCTCATGATCAATCACCATCATGCTAATGATGACACACTTCTCTATATTTATTGCAAGGGTTTCTTAGAGTTTCCCATACCTAACTCCCTTATCATTCCTCAAACTCTATTGCCTTTATATTCCTTTCCACTTCAGTTTCTTTTTATTTTCCTTTCTCTTACAATCATTTCATGAACTCACTAATCATTGACTTCAAACATCACGTCGTTCTGGGATTCTAGTCCTCAGAACAAATCTTGACAACTTTTACAATCTTAGATTCATAATTTATCATACTCGTCCGCCTTTGTTTCGGCTCTAAAGCTTTTACACTATCTCCATAATCTTGGGAAGTACTTTCCCGAACCAATTGACCGAACTTTAATCAGTTTATTATAACCTCTGGCCCCGTGCCTTTCTTGGCCTTTCACCAACAGATGGCCTCTCTCTTAGGGGCGGGGGGTAAGTGACAAAAATAGTCTTTTGTGATTCGTCAATCATTTAGAATCTCAAATGATTCCTATATTTCCTTTAGCCCGGCTTTTGCCTCGACTGGGTCAGCTTGTTCCTTGGAACTCTGAGAGCTTAGTGACTTAAATGTCCTGAAAGAATTTCTCACCGCATTATTTCCTCAGGGTGGTGGTTGGGGATAATAGTCTATGTTCTGTCTAGAAAGGTCCATAAATTGTCGTATATGAGTACCGTCTCGGGTCTCCTTTCCTTACTCGACTTCTGTTTCCTTAGTATGAACGTTCCCTCCTCCTCCCCATAATCGGGGTCATCCTACATGTTTTAAATCCTCATTTTCCACTTCATTATGTTATGGGTTCCTTCTATTTTGATGGCGACCTCCCTGACTATCACGTTCAGGGTTTGCTCTAAATCTTATTTGTAATAACCCCAATTTTTGGAAATTTTTGAAACCCTGATGAGTAGTAACTTTTGCTGATGATGCTGATAAAGGAAAATTATCAGACCACACTATATAGGAGTACTATTATGAAAATTCTAAGATCGTATTAGTATTCCATAAAGTAAATAAGTGTATGTAAAGATCGTGAGAATCCAAATTCGAACACTTTGATTTTTCCCGAAAATCCACCAGATACCGAAAGAATTGAGTATAAGGTAACATGATTAAAATGATTTAAATTTAAGGATTATAAGAGGGGATTATAAAAGGAATATAAAATATTGAGAAAGGGTAGGGGAACCCAAATAATAAGATCCCAGATATGAACCTTCGAACAATAAACGCGAACGATATGCCTTCATTCATCACTTTTTCTGGCACAATATGTTCTTTTCCAATAATTCGGGCTGTATTGCAATCTCAAACAGCTTTTCGGTACCGGCTCCGGTTACCTTCACTTCTATTTCCATTTTCTCAAATTCTCTTATAAACTCTCCCAAAGACATTATCATCTTGAGTCTCTCCTTTTTACTAAGGGCATCAACCACCACATTGGCTTTTCCTGAATGATAAAGAATCTCCCAATCATAATTCTTGATTAGCTCTAACTGCCTCCTCTGGCGTATGATGAGCTCTTTCTACGTAAAAATGTACTAGAGCTCCTATGGTTTGTGTAAATCTTGCACTTCTCTCCATACAAGTAGTGCCTCCAATCTTTAGGGAAAAATTATTGCCACGAGCCCAAGCTCATGGGTGGGGATATCGAATTTTATATTCCCTTAATTGTCTTGACGTGTACACGCACTACACCAAATATGGCCTATTGCAAGACCAAACAAGCGTTGTGGTAGACCCAATATATGTTAAAATAGAATCTATGGTAACATATTTGCCAAAAACCAGCGTTGCGTTTGCGGCCGTTGCCATAGACCCTTTTTGTAACGAATTTTAGACTTTCTTGGTTATTACAATAGAGCTTTTCTGTAACACTTTTTCCTGTTATTGTAACATTTTTAAATTGTTACAATAGATCTTGTAACACTTTTGTGTAACATTTTAATATGTAAATATGCTACATAATGGAGTTTTAGTAACACTTATTTCTGTTTTTGTAACATTTAAGGGTGTTACAATAGAACTTTGCAACACTTTAGTGTAACATTTTTATATTTAAAATGTTATAAAATCGAGTTATTGTAACATTTTTTGTAACATTTTATACTATTTGTAACAAATTTTGGGTTTTTAGTAACATGTACTTGCAACATTTTAATCTCCTAGTGTAATACTTTAAATGTATATGGCAACATTTTTGTGCAACACTTTTATATGGTAAAACTGCAATATGTTGTTTGTGATTACAATAACCTGACAAATTATACTTGTCAAAATCCTGAAAACACATTCCAGTTTGCAATTTAGCAAATCCAACAATAACAAGTGGCAACAAACCACATACTGTATCATAGTCTAAATATCAAACAAAGTACTGATAATAGTCTAAATATCAAACCAAGTACTGATAATTGTCTAAACATCAACAAAAATATTGTTGGACCAAAATATCAAAAGACCAAGTACCAAAAGTATGCACATAGAAATAAAACTACTGAGCATCATTCATCAGAAATTGCAGTTTCAGTATCATCCTGTTCGCCGTCCACCTGATTGTCATCCTCCAAATTCTCATCACCATGATCACTATCCTTGCTTTCATCCGTAGCAGCAGCACAAAGCTCTTAAACATCAATGCCGCTGAAATCTGGATTGATTTCTCCAAGTCTTGCCACCACTTTGGTCATTTTATCAAACACCTTCCACTTTGGTCATTTTATCAAACACCTTTCTTTCTATCATCTCTTGCATTTCAGCCATGAGTTCCTCCCTTATTGTGTTTTTCAAGTCAGTGACATCAGTAGGCACAATACTGCCTAGATCTTTTAGCTGCTGAGACTTCTTTGTTTTTCTGTATTTCCCCGATCTGCCAAGAAGCCAATTCGGTTCATGACTTGGTTTTTTACCAGCTTGGTCCTCACTGCCATCTTCAGCAACCAATGTAGTCTACCAAATTAACAGATATAAAACATTAGTATCATGTTCCGTAGCTTAAAAATGAAAATTAAAATGACTTGCTCCCTGTAACTGAACATGAGTAATTTAAATTACCATGTATTCGCGTCCTTCTTTTCATTTACGGGTTTTCACATAAATTTCATCCATGAGAGCTAGTTGCTTAGGTGACATTTTTTTCTTTGCTTTCTACAAAGATAAACCAAGAACTCAAGAAAAATTCACAAGAAAAAGTGAACCTATGAAATCATAAATAGATAATAAAAAAACATCAATTTTATAAATTATGGACATACAATTTTCTCCCCAATTTGTGCAAAGCTTTTACGACCAGCAGTGTGCGTTTCGACAATTAACTTGTGATTTTTAGCATTTTTTTGAGCTCGATCCTGATCATTCAATAATATGCAAACAAATAATTAATTTCCAACATGATGTAGAGTACTGGCTAGCTGTTCAATATTTAAAATGCATACCTTCACGTCTTTATCCCCCCAGTATTTAAGTAAAATCTTAAATTCTTCGACTGAAACAACATTTGGCCTATTTTTGAGTCTGTCCTCGTCATTATCATACTTAAGATAATGGTTCTTCTTAAATCAGCTTTTGTGTAGCCTCCACAAAGCACAAATTGTTCGCAATGTGTACGTCCTTCCTTCCTCAGGAATATCATATTTTGACTAGCAAAATTTGTTAAAATTAGTGCAACTCGATCTATACCTAAAGATAATACAAAATACCATAGTAAATTATCGTGTTTATGTTTCCGATTTACCTTAACAAAACTCCAGAGCTTTTCCATCTGCTGTTCAGGAAATTTATGCCAAGAGAGGTAATCAAGTGGGACAGACTGCCTAGCCAACGTACCTAAAAAGTTGGTAAATTCAGAGAGGACCTTGTCATCATCAGCGATGGCCTGAAGCTCACAATTCAGTTTAATGACCTTTCTTTCATCAGGCCTTCTTTTGTAAACGTCATTCATGAGTGTAGGTCCTCGACGCTTTCTATTCTTGGGTGCACCTAAATATATTACAAACCACTTAATTAATAGTTGAATGCCAATTAAATCAAGAAAAAAATTAACAATAGAATTAAGCCAAAATCAAGAAATAGAAATTGACCTCCTAAATTATCATCACTCAGTTCCTCATCAGGTTGTGGCTCAGATGTTTGACCACCAGCATCCCCTAGCCCTTTATCCCTTTCAAGGTTCTTTTGACATTCTTTCATTAAAACATAAGCTTCCATCGTACCAATTCCTAAATTATTGAATTTTTTGGCAGGAGCCACTTTCAATGGGAAGAATGGTGATGTAACTTCAGGTAAGGGAGGGGGAGGTGGCAGTGGAGGGGTTAATTCTCGAGTTGGTTATTGGGGTGATTTTTCAGTGGGTTCAGTAGGAGCTGTGGCCCTTAAACGTGTGTTCGGTCTTTTCACCGGAATGGTCACCTTTTTATTTTTTGCTTTCTTATTACCAACTTGCTCAGCTTTCTTTGTAACAACTCGCACATCTTCTTCTTCAGTATCGGACAAGCTCTCATGTTCGGGAATGTACTCCCTATCAACTTCCTCATCATCAGGTGGAGTGATTTTTGTGCCTTTCTTATCTTTCTCCGCATTTATTCCCAACTCCTTCAACTTCTTTTTATTTTCTTCAATCTGCAACATTCTTTTCCTCTCATAATCTGTTATCTGAAAAAACAGGAGCAAATAATAATTAGATCCAAGGCATAACTAATAAGAGTAATTACATGAAAACATAAAGAAAAATTACCTGTAAATTTTCAAGAGCCAATCGGCGACTTGTCCTCTGTTTCTGCAGGGCATCCACTGTCACAAAATTTCATTTTGCTTGTAGACCTGTTGGTGCAATAACAGTTTAACAATATGTAACATTTTAACATGCACAAATTGAATGCATCATCAACATGAAAATCTATTACCTTCAAAAAATTATGTTCTTGGTCGCACAACTACATGGGGTTGAACCTGTTGCTTAGCCTCTACAGATTAGTCAACCACATCATCGACATAAAAATCCAACCTTTCACCTTCAACTTTGCTTAGAAATGCAGTTAAGTCAGCATCGGACTGAATCAAGAGCCAACCTGAAGGAACCTTCTTCACATAAACACCACCAATTTCCTTATATTTCAGCACATCTAGCACATACTCCATCAGAACCGTGTACGAGAATCGGTCTGCATCAACATACTCCAAAATCACTTTACAAGTCCCACCGATATATTTGGATTTTGTAAAAGTTCCCTTGTGAAAGAACCTGAGAACATAATCTATACTTGCCATCCTGAAAATTAAAAAGTACAAAAAAAATTTCAGTGATATAAATACAAGTCCTAGATGTTACAAATTAAAAAAAACAAGAAACTAATTGAGGCTCATGTAGAAAATAGACAAATAGATTACAAACCAACGCAAGTTCCAAATAAATTACTACTCAAGTTACAAACCAACTCAAGTTCAACTCAAGTTCAAAATATATTACAGACCAACTCATTCAACTAACAATTTACAAAGCAAACTCTAAGTACCAATTACATAAACAAATTATAAATCAGTGCCATGTCATATATCAATATCATCCAGGTCTTCATTAGGTGTAACAGAGAATTGTTTTTTTGGGACATCATCTCTGGACCAAGTGAATGTATCAGGTATGTCAACTCGCGGGATATAACCTATGTCAGACACTTCTTCTGCTGTAGTCAACCCATCTTCTACTTCAGAGTATTGATCCTTTGGATATTTCCGAAGAACAAATTGCAAATTCTTTTCAGTAGGATCTTCAATATAGAAGACCTGTTATACTTGTGTAGCGAGGACAAAGGGATCTTCCTTTTGACATAACCTACTAAAGTTCACTCTTGCTAACCCATAGCAATCCCCAGCTTTTTGGTACCAACAACACCTAAAAAGTACTACTGACACCGCACCCCAGTAGTCCACTTTAATAATCTCCTCAATTGCACTGTAGTATTCATTAGAACTGAACATAAGATCTCTTTCTCGTTTTTGGTCATATCAAAACTAGATGCCCTAATTTCAACATGTTTATCATCACATTTGACAGGGTGAAGGTCTTTTCTAATCCCCATTTCTTCCAAATCTTGACGAGCATTAAGATGGTCCTTTGTCTTGCCTCTGATATTTAACAAAGTCCCCAAAATCTTGTCACAAATATTCTTCTCAATGTGCATAACATCTAAGTTATGCCTAACCATATTATTGCTCCAATATGGTAGCTCGAAAAAAATGGACTTCTTCTTCCAAGGGCAATCTGATGTTCCTCTATTTCTTTTCAGCGGCTTCCCAAAATCATTTTCGTAACCACACAATAGTTTTTCAACCTCTGCTCCGCTTAATATATCAGGACATGATAGCATTTCCACATCTCCGTTAAATCTGCGCCTATCGGACCTCCACTTGTGATCTGGGGGGAGAAACTTTCGATGGTTTAAATACACAACCTTCTTACTATGTTTCAAATATGTCGATGAGGTCTCATAGTGACATGAAGGACAAGCCAGCATTCCTTTCGTGCTCCAACCGGATAAAATCCCATATCCAGGGAAATCACTTATCGTCCATAATAGGCTTGCGTGTAGCTTAAACGTGTTGTCTAACCTGGCATCATAAGTTTCTATGCCAACAGCCCATAACTCCTTCAACTCTGCAATTAACGATTGCATATACACGTCAATTTCATTACCGGGATAAACTGGACCAGGGATTAAAGTTGAAAGAATTAGATTTTCGGGTTTCATGATTAACTAGGGGGAGGTTATAATTTACGAGCACTACTGGCCAGGTGCTATGAGATATGTTCATTGATCCATATGGATTGAAACCGTCTGCCGCTAAACCCAATCATACATTTCGCATTTCGGCAGCAAATTCAGGATATTTACTGTCCATCGACTTCCAACCCTTTCCATCAGCCGGATGCCTTAACCGTCCATCTTTCTTTCGTGATAAAGCATGCCATGTCATTGAGCTCGAGAAATCAGAGCTCAAGAACATTCTCTGCAGCCTTGGCTTTAAAGGGAAGTATCTCATCACTTTAGCCGGGATTTTAGGATTCGATGCTAGTTCTATGTTTGCATCAGACCTGGCCTTCGCCTTCTTTTCAACTACTCTCCATCTTGATGTTCCACAGTTAGCACAATTCTCCAGCCTCTCGTTTTCTGCCCAAAAGAGCATGCAGTCATTTGGACATGCATGTATCATTTGGTAATCAAGTCCTAGGTCTTTAATCATACCCTTTGCCGCACTAAAAGAAGACGGAAGATTTACATGAGGGAAAACCTCCTTTATCAATTCAAGTAAGTCACTAAATCTTGATTCGCTAAATCCATGAATGCACTTTAGTTGATAAAGCCTAACTAAGAAACTTAATCGACTAAATTTTTTGCACTCCGGATATAACAGTTGTCCACCCTCCTTAACAAGGCGATAAAATTTCCTTGCGTCATCGTTTAGTCCTGTTCTACCAACGTGGTCAGTAACATCATTAGTACCATATGCATTGTGTATCATAGCATCAAATTCATCTCCAAGACCTACACCTATATTAATATCCATCTCATCAGCAACCCTATCTATCTCATGGGTTGAGACCTCGTAAATCCATTCAACGGAATGGGCACAAGGACCATTACAGACTAGATGTTCGTGTATAGCCTTAGCACCACTCCAAAAACAATTACCACATTTCTTACAAGGGCACTTAAGCTCGTTTCCTATGGCATATCGGGAAAATGCTTGGTTAACAAAACCACAAAATTCACTTAAGTTTTCAGCACAATCAGACAACAACAAGAACCAAGAACAAAAAAACAGACCAAGAACAGGGTAGTTTGACTTATAATTACAACAAGAACACAAAAAAATAGACCAAGAACAGGGCACTTTTGACTTAAAATAACAGGGTATTTTGACTTTAAAACATCAAAAAATTAAAACAAAATTCTCAGAAATAGTCAGACCAAGAACCTACTAATTTTACAAAAACACAAAACAAAAACAAAATACAAAAGAACACAAAAAGCACAAAAAATACATAAAATTTTTACATGCATTCACAAATAATCAGAGAGAGGAGTGTTTGAAGAGTGAGAGAGATGAGTTTTACCTTATATCAAGCTTTAATCGAGTTTAATCGTGCTTCAATCGCGCTTCAAGTGAGAGAGATGAGCTTCAAGCCTTCGAGATGTGAGAAAGCCTTCGAGATGGGCTTCGAGTTGCGACAGAAAGATGTGCGAGAGGTGTGAGAGAGGTGTGTGAAGGAGAGATGTGAGAGGTGTGAGAGAGGTGTGCGAGAGAGAGATTCGAGGGAGGTCTGAGAGAGAGATGCGAGGGAGGTGAGAGAGAGAGATGAGGTGAATTTCTGTGTAATAGATTTGGGGGTGAATTTTTGTCCAAATAAAAGTGTATTCAATTTTTGGTGCCAAAATAAAAGTGTAAAATAATTTTTGGTATCCCGCCATCCCCAATTTCAGTGTTCCCGCTTGTGTTTTCGGTCAATTTGACCAAAAGCGTTACTATTATTGCAACATTATTTGAAATATGTTGCACGTTTTACAATTTTTTCAAATTGGACCTTAACCATGCAACACTTACGTATTTTATGTAACACTTTTATAAATTATTGCAATAGAGTTGAAAAATTTGTTCTACTGTAACATTTTCTGCAACACAATTATATTTTGTGCTTACAATAGGCCATATTTGATGTAGTGGCGATTACATTGTTGTGCTGTATAAGAAGCACCCTAATTCCTTATGCAAAGAGTCACTACACATCACAAAATCTCCTTTTCCATCCAGCAACGCCATCATAGGGGTCGTCACCAATCTTTGCTTCAGTTCTTGAAAGTTGTTCTCGTATTTCTCCGTCCATTCGAACTTCTCAGTCTTACGAGTAAGCCGCGTTAAAGGGTCTACTATCTTTACAAACTTGGACGAACCTCCGGTAGTGACCTGCCAATCTTACCTCTGGTAGTCGACCTAATCATGGTCATCAATTCATCAGTGGACCTTTATTCATTCTTGTCAGGATCCTCCACGAGATCCTCCTCAGCAACTATCCCTTCTAGGACAACATCCTCAACCGCTACATCCTCAATATAAACATCATCCGGTCTCGTGTTAGGACGCTCTATCGGATCTACCATCTTATCTCCAATAACTAATAAAACATCATCGCGTTGTTGCTCCTCAACCTCCGGGTTCGGAGTCCCACTACCATATACAATAACGAACTACGCTTCTATCACGATATTTATAAGGGTTCCCATAAGGGTTTTAACTGTCAGTACTATGTTAGGTAGTCTGACTATGAACTTGGCAAGAGTTCTTATTATCTTAGTGAAGTTATTATTTTAACGTCACATCATCTCTGAGGTTTATAACGCTTAGCTCTGATACCATTTCTATAACACCCCCAAATTCGAGGTCGGGGATTCGGGTTGTCACGAGTTCCATTTCCCTTATCAATACTTAATCTTAACAGTCAACCAACTACTGCATACTGTGACCCCACAATATACACACACACACCACAAGTTATAGTCTCAGAGATGAATACCAAAATAACATAAGTCATTTTATTCCACAATTATAAGCCATTACACCTCAAAAGAGTTTATGAATAAATTTACATTTCTTTGCCATTATTACAATTCATAAATGTACATAAGTCTGGCACATCAAAACTTGAAAGCCTAGCCTATTGGTAGTTCCTACCTCAGCTACAACGACATCAACGCCTACAGGAAACTGCGGAACGTTTCCTAACCACTCACGAATTGGGAGCTTGATCATGTTCATCTTGTCTGTCTGTTGTTGTGTGATGAAAGAAGAAAGCAAGGGTGAGCAACAAGCCCACCGAAATAATATGTATAATAATTTACAATATATGAGCATTCTCATAGTACTCATGAAAGTCTTGGTCAAAAAGAATTGAACCAAGTTTTTTATCTTAACGCGACCAAGACGCAAAATATTCAGTATATATATATACATATACACTTTTCACAATCTTTGAAATCCTCTGACATGTATAATATACACAGAGTTTCAGTTTATAACTGTATAAAAATATCGTTGCAAGGTGATCTCATATATCTAACCTTGCCTCAACGTTTTTCTGAAAATCTTTAACATGCATAAGATAATCATTTACTAGATATAAGTTTAAAAGATGAAGTTACAAGATACTCCAATATACTTATATCTTTTCCGAATACTACTTCAACTACCACCGTTCAAGTTATAATTAGTTTCAAAAGTTCATCACACTGATGAAACTACAAGATAAGACTTGAATAGATTCAATCTTTGAAATATCATTTGAAAGAAATGAAGTTACGAGATACTTCATTAAGTCCCGATATATATATACACCTATATATATATCTCATACTTTCCTTGGAAACCTCTGTTATGAAAAGTATAAACAGAGTTATAATATCCAATGAATTTTGGAAATAAAAGAATTTTGGCATAAACCCGATATCTTGCTGATCAGGCAAAGATACCACTAAGTAACCTTTTCTACTAGTAGATGGACGAATCCCCCAGTGGTCATCACCCTGGCCGTAATAGGACCTTATGCTGGACTGCCACTCAGCCACTTACGCATTTGATGGACTCCCACTGAGCCACTTACACTTTCATGGATGCCCACTGAACCCATGTTACTTATGCCGACTCAATAGATGGACTTACTTCCCGAACGTTGGGTAAGTAATCAATTCATTTATCAAAACAGCAACCTCGTTGCGAATATAAAATACACCACAGAACCGGATCCCTCAGGTTTTGAGCGAGTATTTAAATCCCCTTTGAAAGGAAGATCTTAAATATAAAAATGAGTTTTGGGATCCGCTCTAACTTTTAAAATCATTTTGAAGACTCGAAAACATTTTTAAGAATGTTTGGAGTAATGCTGATTTAATAAAATAAATCAGTCCCAATATATTACAAAATATCTGAATATTAATATTTAAATAATATTCCCGTAAGGATAATCTCTATATAAATAATTTGAAGTAGAAGTTTTAAAACTCATACTTGAAATGAATAATAAATAACCAAAGGTATACTTATACGAAGTACGATCTTTATTTGAATAATCGAAAATAAGTTTGATTATCGAAACATTATTCTTTAATAAAATAATGAATATTATTTAGTAAATAAGCGGAGTCATAAGTCCTCGAATGAATATTCAAAATAATATTCATTAAATAGAATAAACAGAGTCATAAGTCCTCGAATGAATATTCAAGATAATATTCATTAAATAAAATAAACCGAGTCATAAGTCCTCGAATGAATATTCAAAGTAATATTCATTAATAAAAATAAAGTTATCGAATAAACCTTATTCGATTAATAGTTTTGAAAACTATATCTATATCTATATAAATATATATAATATACTCGGGAACATCGACTCCCGGTTTTAGAAAATGTTTGCCTTTGGGTCCTCTATACTAAGGGTATACGCAACTACTACTTATCTCTAGCATAGGTATTATGCAACTTATAAGCATTTGAATCAACAATTAGATATCAATATTACGAAACAGGCATGCATATATTCTATATCAGCATGCTCCAATATATCGCAAGATTTGCTAATAACAATCATGCATTTATCACAAGATAATGCATATACATATATACATCACAACAACAGTATACCGGGTAGAAAACTTGCCTGAGTGACTGGGGGTGGTAAAAGGCTTGGGACGAGTCTGGTAACCCATAAACAACATATAAGTTGGAATTAAACCAAAGTCGCTTAAGAATCTATACTTTAACCAATTAGACCCTAACACTCGCTTTTGCGCTTAACGATTCACTTAAGTCGCTCGAGTACCCTCGGCTCCACTATTTTTAATAAATTAACCATTAAGAATTTTAAGGAGATTCTTTCGCGAGTACCCTAACAACTGCCTAATCCACTTTACATAATTGTTTCATACTCCAATTAGTCATTTAAGGACTATAACCAAGGTTTCAAAGTAAGGCGAGGGGTAATGGTTCGTTCGCGAAACGCCGTTACTTAAAACGGTCGTTTCTCCTAAACCGTACATCGGATTCGAGCGTACCACATATCAAAATGAAGCTCTTAACATGAAATATCTAATCATGGCAATGGTCAAAACCTAACAGTGAGTTCACAGGTCCTATTGTTAAGAAAAAAAGCAGTCTAAGGTAAATCGGGCATTACGACGACTATGTTAACGCGATTACCAAATTTTATACTACTCCAAATCAATCCACAATCAACCCACAATCATTACTACAACCAAAATCCATCCATACACTACTACAACAGCCCCAACTTCTCAAGATTTCCAATTTATACTACTTCTCAATCATGAACTAAGAGTTTACTTAAGTTCATTAACTAATAATCAAGATTTACAACTCCAAAAACATCACAAAACCAACCAATCTCCAAATACACAATAATCATGCCTCTCATGAACTATACTACTCATAATAAGCTCTTAACATTCAATAATAATGCTAGGTTAAGAGATTATACCTTCCTTGTGAGTAGGAGTAACTAATGAGCTTGAAACAACCTTGGAAAATCCTTACTAAAGCTTTATCTAAACAAAAACACAAGATCAAAATTTCAAGTTCTTGAAAAACACTATTCACTATCTTCTTCCATGAATTATTGGAAGAGATTGTGAAGGAAATTCAAGCTTAGATTCATAGGATATCTATATCTATGTACAAGGAACCTTGGATAATTACCTCATGATTTAACAATGCTTGGATTTTGATTTTTTTCTCCTAGAAAATGAAGGAAGGCCGAGAGCTTTCTTCTTAAAATGGGAAAGTCAACTTCTCATTTTGTGTTATGAATTATTGGCTTGGTTGTTTCCTTTGTTTTGTTTAATTGAATTATTACCATGGTAAAAATTGTGTGGCTTATAATCAACCAACAAATCCTTCCTATTTGGTCATGCTTATGTCATCCCCCTATGTCATCTTCCCACACTTGTCCTCTTCTTGTTGGTGTGATGACATCATCATCACTAACCTCTTTGATTAACTCCTAATTACTTGGCTAATGATCGCTGATCTGTTATACGGTTCGCTTAACTTTTGTTTTCGTTTATCGTTTGAGGGATCATACCCGGGATCTTATTACTTGGGTTCCCTTAACCTTTCTCAATACATTATATTCCTTTTATGATCCTCTCTTATAATCCTTAAATTTAAATCCTTTTTATCCTGTTACCTTATACTCAATTCTTTCGGTATCTGGTGGATTTTTGGGGAAAATCAAAGTGTTCGAATTTGGATTCTGACGATCTTTACATACACTTATATACCATATAGAGTACTAATAAGATCTCAGAATTACAATAAAAGAACCTCTACAAGGTGAGGCATGAAAAATTTTCTTATTCAACATAATCAGCAAAATCACTATTCATAAGGGTTACAAAAAGTCCAAAATTTTTGGGGTTATTACAGCGAGCCCCAAAAATCACGAAAATGAAAATCCTGAATTTTTTTTCCTGAATGCGGGTGCGCCCACGCCTTATAGCAGCGCACCCGCGTCCTCCCCAAATTCAGAAAATGAGATTTTTGCTGATTCTGCTGAGAAAAAGGATGGCGAAGCTGAACCACAGAAAATTGATATTGAAAACACTCCTCCTGAGCAGAATACAGGGGATAAACAAGTATATCCTCCACCTCCATATCCTAAAAGGATTTAGAAGCAGAAGTTCGACAAGCAATTTGATAAGTTTTTGGAGGATTTCAAGAAGTTGCACATTAACATACCTTTTGCGGAAGCTCTAGAACAGATGCCGAGCTATGCCAAGTTTATGAAGGGTATTAAATCTCGGAAGATAAAACTTGAGGAGTTGGAAACCGTTGCCCTAACGGAAGAGTGTAGTGTTGTGCTGCAACAGAAACTACCTCCTAAACTTAAAGAGCCAGGAAGCTTCACGATACCGTGTACCATTGGCAATCTATCTTTCGATAAGTGTTTGTGTGACTTGGGAGCTAGCATCAATCTAATGCCCTTGTCCATTTTTAAGAAACTTGGGTTTCCTGATTCAAAACCGGTAAACATGTCCTTCCAACTGGCTGACCGTTCCATCATTTATCTGCGGGGTGTAGTGGAGGATGTCTTTGTTAAGGTGGATAAACTCATCTTCCCTGCTAATTTTATCATTCTGGACTTCGAGGAAGATAAGAAGATTATCATTATCTTGGGAAGACCATTCTTAGTTGCTGGACGGACTTTGATCGATGTGCAAAAGGGTGAGCTTACTATGAGGGTTCAGGGTCAGGACGTGACTTTCAATGTCTTCATTATAATGAAATTCCCTACTGATGAAGAGGAATGCTTTAAAGTTGAGTAGGTCGACTCTATAGTAGCTTTGGGTTGATACTTTAGAGAGAGCCTTAACAGGGGAATCTGATAGTGAAGATGAAGAGGGGGTAGAGAAGCTGCAGTATTTGAATGCTTTTCCATTGAAAAGGAGATTGGATTTGCCATTTGAGTCTCTTGGTTTATCAGAGCTGAAAAATTCTCAGGAGTGTCTTAAGCCATCTATTGAGGAAGCTCCCACACTTGAGCTCAAACCACTGCCTGATCACTTGAGGTATGCTTTTTAGGTGATACATCTATTTTGCCTGTTAATATTGCATCTGACCTTTCAGGTAGTGACGAAGACAAGCTCTTAAGAATTCTGAGAGAGTTTAAATCAGCAATTGGATGGACTATAGCAGATATAAAGGAAATCATCCCTTCTTACTGCATGCATTAAATTCTGCTTGAGGAAGGAAGTAAGACAACAGTTGTACAGTAGAGAAGACTCAATCCTATCATGAAAGAGGTTGTGAAGAAATAAATTCTTAAATGGTTGGATGCAGGGATCACCTATCTGATTTCTGACAGTTCATGGGTGAGCTCGTTGCAGTGTGTGCCTAAGAAAGGAGGCATTACAGTTGTTGTTAATGAGAAGAATGAGCTCATTCCTACTCGGACGGTCACAGGGTGGAGAGTATGCATAGACTATCGAAAGATGAATAAAGCCACCAGGAAGGATCACTTCCCTCTTCTATTCATTGATCAAATGCTTGATAGGTTGGCTGGTCATGAGTATTATTATCTTCTGGATGGGTATTCGGGTTACAATCAGATTTGCATTTCCCCAGAAGATCAAGAGAATACCACCTTTACTTGTCCTTTTGGCACTTTCGCTTTCCGTCGAGTTTCTTTCGGACTTGTGGTGCACCTGCTACTTTTTAGAGATGTATGATGGACATATTCTCTGATATGATTGGCACTAATATAGAGGTGCTCATGGATGACTTCTTTGTGTTTGGGACTTCGTATGACGAGTGCTTGCATAATCTTGGCTTGGTACTAAACATATGCGTTGAGACCAATCTAGTGCTCAACTGGAAATAATGTCACTTCATGGTGCAACAGGGTATCATTCTTGGGCACAAGGTGTCTAGCAAGGGTCTTGATGTGGATCAGACCAAGGTGGGGGTTATTGAAAATCTTCTTTCACCAATCTCAGTTAAAAGAGTCAGCAGTTTTCTTGGTCATGCGGGTTTTTATCGGCGATTCATCAAAGTCTTCTCCAAATTTGATAAAGAATGTCGTTTGATGTCTAAACCGATTGCTAAGGAGAGGGGTTTCTTACCCATGGCTAAGGATGGGAAGCTTTTGGAGATGATTGTTGAGATGGGGTGGCAGACTTTCTGTGAGACACCCGCTGCAGTCCTGATGAGCATTATGCGGGAATTTTATGTGAATGCTAAGGAGGATAAGAATGGGTTTTCTGTGGTTCGTGGGTTGACGATTGATTATACTCTCGAGCCTATTCGTAGGGTTATCAATCAACCCGCGAGAAAACTGATGGCTGAGGATTGGGTGCAGAAGACTAGGGAGGATTTTGATCTGGATTATATTTTGATTGAGTTGTGTGTTCCTGGCACAGAGTGGAAGTACAAGGCGGGCACGAATGAGCCACTTACTTTTCCTGCTTCGTGTATGAACAGTTATGCTAGGGCATGGAACCTGTTTGTTGTTAGGGATAAAACATGCGCTAATATTCACACAAGTATACGTGTTCACAAGTAATATAGAATAAATTCTAGTTCATTCCTACAGGGATAGGTTTAGGTTAATTTCAATCAATGTATCTATGCAACACTAGTATGGTTATTATCCAATGCTAAGACGAGTAACAATTTATGGTTGTTTATACTAAGATTAACTAAGAGATTATACTAAGGAACATAAACTAAGAGATTAAGAGATTTGAATAATATATGACACAAACATGGGATTCTAACTTCATTAAATACTTCATTCAATAGCCTTTTTATTTTTAACCTTAGCATGTAATGGTGATGACACTAATCAGATAACACGAAACTGATAAATGCCAAATTTCGTTGTACGAATACCATACTACCAGATATCCCTAAAAGAGATAGAAGATGAATAGATACCAATTATATTGAGACCCTATATGTCTATAGAATTTGACAACATAACGGTTTAATGCACAAGTTATCCCTCGTGATTAGATAGGGCAAGTAAGATGGTTAAAATTACCTACTAATCATGCATAACAATAACACATGAACCTATGCTAGCATGGTAAGTTTTAAACCCTTAAATTCACTTTCACTTCATTAAAGATTAACACACTATCTTATAAGTTCGCGACGCTCATAAGACGAATAAGCACAACCAAAACTAGGTTATCATACAATCACCACACACTAAGGGATCGAAACGAATTAACTAAAGAAATCCATAAATAATCTGTTAGAACCCCACGATAACGATTACCACATGATTGGACTCATCATCAACGTGGGTTCCAAAGAAAGCATGGTATAGTAAATGTAGTCTGTATACTTAATGAAACCAAGTACGAAACAAGAGTAAAGGTTCACGAATAAGAAAACTAGCATCCAAAGTTACAACATAAAACAAAGAATCACAAGAATAAACTAGATCTTCTTCGCCTTAGTTATTTTGTGCTCTACGGTCTTCTTACGCCTTCTCTTTAAGCTCTGATATGTCTTGTTATAAAAAACGAGCATAAGTTATGTATATATAGCAGCCCATTCAGATTAGAAGTCTTCTGGATCAAAATTCCATGAGAAACTGGATTTTCCGAACTCGATTTGGCGCGGCCAAGCGCTTGACCAGGGCGGGTGCGCTGCATTTCTGGACTCCTGGCACGGGCGCGCGCTATCACAGCGCGAGCGCGCCGACTCTCTGGAATAAATTCTGAATTCTTCTTTTCTTGCTGATTTGAGCTGGTCTTTTCACGAGCTTTTATTCTAGACACCATTCTAACACCAAATTAGCACTAAAACCATGCTAATTCACCTGAGTACCTGGAAAATGCCTTAAATGCAAAAATACTACAAAAACACGTTAAAAACACTAATAACTTGAGTGTAAAACATCAATCCAAAGCTTTACGGAGCGTTATAAAGTGTCTTAAATGCCACTCAACATACCCCCAAACTGGAACCAATGTTTGTCCTCAAGCATAAACAGACTCACAAAACAAGAAATAAAAAATGCATGAATGCAAACTATATGAATGCAACGATCCCCATAGAATAACTAAACCAATCAACAAGTAACATCTCAATAAATGCAGTTATTCGCACAAAGATCAATCAACCCCACAAACCTACTTACAAGCCAGAAACGTGCGCGTGTGCAACTTCTTACAGAAATACTATCGCAAATAGATCAATAATCATGACTCACTACTCATTAAAGCAATCGCAAGGTTATAAATAGAATAAAAGCTAGACTCAAAATAACTTATAATACTTCAATTCTTATATCAGAGGTTTACATGGATTCACGCTTCTATTCACAACACAAAACAACACAAATATGCTTATTTGACCATGCAATGAGTGAGGTCCACAAAAGACTTATACAATAATACCCATGTAGCGAGCGTTAGGTTAGCGGATCCCAGACTATAAAAAGCCTTAGGTCACTAGGCACAAAGTCCCCTAAGAACTTAATAACTCGAGTACTAAAGAGCCCACTCGTGATCAATTATGCATAAACACATTAATTTTTTTTCTTTTTTCTCTTTTTTTTCTTTTTTTCTATTTTTTTCACAAATTTCTAAACGAGTGTGTTTCGTTCCATCTCGTTCAACCCTAGACTACTCATATAAAATGAGTTGGCTACTACCCATTTGACACCTAGCCACAACAACTAGCAATGAAATCCAATTTTCTCCAATTTTTAAATATCCATGTTAATTTATTATTAAGAGAATATCCTAAATTCTAAATATAAACAAGCGATTAAACCTCGACAATCACATACACCATGACCATGATCTAGCCCTCAAGCAACTTATAAGACTTAGTGAAATACAATTATCTCTAGCATGCAAATCAACTCGGTAAGACTTAACATCACGGAATACGACATCACTACACTAGCATTAATATCACAAATCAATCGGAAAAATCATCTAAGGGATCATGTTATTATGAATGAAACTATATGAACAACTATCATAAAACTAAAAAAAAAAAACTACTACACATGGCAACATGCAACTGTATGAATTAAATTAGCATGAATATGCAAACTACACGCGACTCACACAAAATACATAAATCCTTAACTACTACCCTCAAACTTAAAATATTCACTATCCTCAGTGAAGGTAATAGTAAGGAATCAGGCATATATATTCTGAACCAGGATCATCACCCTCAAGGGGTGGAGTGTCAAGAGTGTTTGAAGGTGGATACACCGAGTCCTCACCGAATACTGGCCACTAGATGTCAACGCCTGGGTGAGGTCATGTGCAAACCTGCTATGGATGTCATGCATCGCATCCATACTCCTAGCTAGACGCCTATACTGTGCCGTACTCAAACCAGCACTGCCCTGTGCTTCCTCCTGCTACTACTGCTGTGATTCGGACGGACCAGCCTCCTCTCCCAACTGAGCTCTCCATGCTGCTTTACTTGCCTGCGCCGTCCCACCAGCATACATCATATCACGAGGCCTTCCACCTAGCAGATGGTCAAAAGAGTAATCCAGCCCCTTCAAATCTGGCTTTTTTCCTTCCCATTATGTCATGTTCAACAGTGTCGAACTATCCATCGGAGCACTAAGGAGCTGCAGCTGCTCATGTGCGGGCAACGAACACCAACCGCCACGCACAACTTCATCATAATGGACGCATAGGGTATCAAACCCGTAGTACTCCCTCGCAAGAACCTCAAAATACCCTGATGGATCACCATCCCAAGATCCACACAGTCCCCTTGCAGAATACCCCATGTAATATCCGGGATATCGCGTGTAATTATTTTTATCAATAAATGATTATTATATGATTATTATATGATTATTATGTGGATTTTGGTGAATTATCTGTGGATTGATATTGATAAATAGATGTATATCTCTAATTAAATGTGTGTATGTTAATTGTAATATGTCCAGAATAAAATATAGATAATTGTGGTATTTTTCGGGTAATTTTTGGATCGTTATATGATTTATAATGATTTACAGATACAATAATTATTTTCTGAATAATTACGAAATTATTTTATAAAGCCGGGAATCGTCTAACTTCAACCATTTTTATGTTTTTACAACCAGAAACTCTTCCGAAAACTCCTTCCTAACCTAATCTGGTAATTCCGGACATTTTCCGTGTTTTGACTTTTTCGATCCGGATTACGGTTTGACCCGTACGCGTCCCGCGTATAATTTTAGATACGATAATCATTTTAATATATCAACATAACCCGTGTTCTCGAAAGACGGGATAATATTACATTATTTTAGTATAAAGTATTTTATAAAAAGCCCGGTTGGGATAATTATCCAATATGGGTATTAAACCGGATCGTTTTTGCAGTTACTTAGTGGCTAAGTAACTAATTTATCGATCCAAAATGATTCAACATGAGCCAATATTCCATAAATATATATAGTCCTTTTATTATTTCATTTTATTCGTAAAACCATAATCGATCAGTAAACAAATAAGAAATACAGAGAAAAACCTTGAAAACGTTACGTTTTTTAGAATCAAACGTACGAACGAAGACGTTATCGAACTCCGATTCAGGCATGCAATATATCAAAACGAAACTCTCGAAAACCTCTTTCTGAATCAATCATCTGTCTTTGTGCAATAATCGAGTTATTTTTCTTATTTAATTATTTTATTTCGAATTTATTAAAGATTAAATTATGAAAATTTGTTCTTGAGATTTTTGATATGATTTGATGATTCCATCGTGTAGATAATATTTTTCTGGTCAATTTGGTATATTATATGTCAAAAATAGAGTTCAATAACGCGTAGAAATTGATGTTTGATTCTGGAAAATTGAAATTAGGGTTTATGTTCTTGACCAAATTCAATTGAAAATTGGGAACTTTTAATATGTTGATTCTGGGTATATTTGGATAGTAACAACTTGTAGATCGCTTAACAACAATTCGATTGGTGTGTACAAGTTAATCAGAGGATGCCTGGAAGCTGCTCGCCGGAAAAATAACTCGTGGTAGCGTCGAAAAACTTCGACGAGGTTTTCCGGCCAAACCACTGGTTGATTGATCTGTTTGAGGGCAGCAACGAATTCCTGGGAATTAGTACTGCAATTCTGCTACGTTTGGTGCTATTCTGGGCAAGAAAACGCCGACCGGCGACGGCCGGCAGCGGCGCGGTGGAACTTCGGCCGGCCAAATTCGCCGGGGAAGACGATAGGGGTGCCAAAGTGTTGTTTGGCCCCTCAAGTTTCCCCTGGCTAGCAAAACTAATACTATAATTATAAAAATTTAGAAATTTTGGATTTCTGCTTATAAAATTTATAAAAACTATATTTCTATTTATATTTTATTTTCAGAAAATTGTATTAATTATTTAAAAATCCCAAAAATTCATTATTTAATTTCTGAAAATTATTTTTAATTTAAAAATAAATTTTAATTAATTAATTAATTAATTTTAGTTGATAATAATTATTTAATTAGTCAATTAATTTAAATATTAATTGATTAATTAATTTAATTAGTTATTATTTAATTTTAGTTGATTTAATAATTAGATATAATTATTTATTTTTGATTTAAAAATCCCGAAAAATAGTTTCAAGCTTTAAAATATTATTTTAAATTATTTTCAAAGCTCGATAAAAATATTCAAAAATTCGTATTAAATACTTGGAAAATCATTTTAACCCCGAATCTTCTTTGAAAATTATTTTGATTAAATATTTTACGTGCTATGTGCTATATGTGATCTGATTGCTGAACGTGTGTGCATTGTTTGACTGTTTTTTCTGTAAGTTTCAATTCGTACGTCGGATTTGGGTGAAACGAAGGGTAGTTAGAAGCTTGTAATGAATAGAACGAGATGAGAATGAGTATTGATAAATAAATGTGATGTTTAACAGAGGAAGCGAGATGTAGAAAGGGAAAGCAAGTGATTAACGAGTGAAAACCAACTGACAAGTATTAGTAAAGTAAAAGCGGATTGATAAGGCAAGTGTTCCTATTCTTCTTGATGATATTACAAGTATTTTGAACCCTCTTCATTATGTTACAACTAATCCAAACAGTTCTTATTCTATATTGCAAGTACTTTGAAGTACTTAACCCATACCCTGATTCTTATTGATCTTGAGCCATAAGCCTGATTCTTCATAAACCGTTGATTGTTGAATTCTCATATATAAACCACACATATACGATAGTACTCCACAAATACATTATATCTTGTGTAACAGAAGACCAATTCTTGTAACTCTTGAACCCTTGGGTCTTTCGCTTTCTAATTCTTTCCTTAATTGAAACTCAACCTTTATGATTTCCTTGTTATTTCATGGAATTTCAGATCATCAAATGCTTCAAGATAAATGTTGTTTATGATTCAACTATTGAATTACATTGCTTATCATATTGTGATTGTAGAATTGGGTTATTTTTAAATATGGACCAGATTCGCGGTCAGACCAGATTCATGGACATAATAGGCCAATGTATGCCTTTGATCCACTATATAGAGCAAAGCTGGGATTCTTGCTCGGGGTTAGTGCGTGACTGATCAGCAACCTAACCTTGGTTTTTAAAATGAGAATGAATATCCATTTCTATCATTGCTTATCAGTAACTTGATTCCTTATATATTTTCAATTGATCGTTGTTAATCTCAGTGACTGTCATTATGGCTTGCTGAGCTTGTTAGCTCACTCTTGCAAATCTGTTTATATTCTTTTCCAGCGAAAAAGGAAACTGGTGGTAGCGAGGATCCCCAGATAAGTGTGCGATATAGGTATCCAGGTTGAAATGGAATAGAATAGCAGATGATGTTTGTCTTGGTTGTGTTGATAGTTTGTAATAAAGTTTAAACTTCAGTTGTAAGATAAATAAACTGGGATTTGGTGCATTCGTGTAATATATAAGCTTGTGGCTTACGGACATACTTTAAACTGCGTCGATCCATGGATTATGATAACTATGGTCATTTCATATAAATTATTATATTCATAAAAAGGTTTAAATATGGGGTGTGTATGTTGTGGGCCCCAAACTTCTGACCCGGGTTTGGAGGGTGTTACAGTTTGGCATCAGAGCTACGTTTTAAAGTCACTACCACAAGCCTGGATTGTCGGGAATAGGTAGAGGGTTAAGATTAGTATTAGGAAATAAAGAAATAGAACGTCGAGAAGTTGAGTATGACTAAATAGTAGGTTTTAGTATGATTCATGATGAGATTCGAGATTCTTATCTAACAACGTGATTTTCAGATAGCAGCAGTGGCAGATTCCTTTTTTTTTGATATCATTTGATTACTCAGAGCCTTCCGTTGGAGGACCGTCATCTAATTCACGTCCTGCTTTTCCACCGGTGTCAGCCATATTACCTGTTGCGAAAGTTGCACCAATATGAACTATTCAACCTCCAAGTATGAGACCACCTATTCAAGGACCTCTACCTACAGATTCTGATTCTATTGGACATTCGGTTGCGGGTGCATCTTAGGATTTTGTTGATTCCATTATAAATTAGATTCTCTCCTTCCCTATTTGTGAATTTTTCTATCTAAACATTGTTTCTTTTCTCAGTGATTCTATCGGACGATTAGGGAAAATAATGCATATGCGTTGACTATTTGTCTGTGTGACAAAAGGGTCTGGTGGGACACCACCAAATTATGTGTTGTGAACTATGCGGTACTTAGACTGGCCATCTTATGTACTTGTTTGGTTGCTCTCAGTCATACCTACATCTTTTTCACTATTCCTTCTTATTTGATTTCCTTGATTTTGAAATTTCATTTGGTATTCTATGATAATGAATTTCTTTAGTAATCTCTAGTATGAAGCTCTTCTTTTGAAGCGAGAAGCCCTCTAGGGCACAGATCCGGGAACTACAACATATTATCAGGACTATAGATGTCGGCAGGAATGTGAAAGAAATTTCGGAATGAGATTCAGGTGACCCAGAGAGTACTTGAAACTAGACGACGAAGATGATGTGACAGCTGATATATGTATAATAATGTGTGATATGTAAGATCAGACTTTTGGTGGGAATATAAATAAAAAAGACTTGCTGATAATGGATAGGCATGTTGTACCTTTGCCTTCAATAAAATGTTTCACACTTGTACCACCAAACTTTGATATACACCAGCATCTTTCCTTTCCAGTATGGTCATCTACTTTACTATACCTGTTAGGGGTGAGCAACGGGTCAGAACCGGACCGAACCGAACTGGAACCGAAAGAACCGATAACCGAAATAGCAATATTTTAAGAACCGAACCGGAACCGTTTATATGTAAGAACCGAACCGTAAATTTCGGTTCGGTTCGATTCTGAACCGAAAGAACCGAAGTTATATTTTATTTCGAATTTATTTATTTTGCATATTATTTTATATTCTAACTTTTAAAATTTTGACTAGTTTGATTATTTATTAAGGGTAACTTAGTAAAAAAAAGTTTATTAGTGGTGGATCATTTTAAATTCAATTAATTTCTAATATTTAAGAAGAAAAATATTTATAAAGATATTCAAAACTCCATATATATTTAAAGAAATGAGTAATCCAATAAAAATTATATTTTTCTTAAAATTTATTAAAGTATTATAAATAAGAAAACATAATACATAATATAGATATACATATATATATATATATTTATTTATTCATTTATATACGGTTCGGTTCGGTTCTTATGGTTCTAATATGTTAAGAACCGAACTGAACCGAGAACCAAAATTTCTAGAAAAATACGAATCGAACCGGACCCAAATTAGTTAAGAACCGAACCGGAATCGCAATTTTTGATCTGTTCGGTTCGGTTCTCGGTTCTGAACCGGGAAATGCTCACTCCTAATACCTGTTTTATTTTATTGCACCAGTTATAAAACTCTTGTGATAACCTGTATTTTTCCCCTCACTGTTTATATTCTGTAAAGAAGCATGCAATTTACTTAGTTCGACTATTGAAAATGTTTTCAAAAAGAGATATTTTTATTTTACAAAAATCTTTTCAGAAAAAGGGATTTGATTTAAAGGCTAAATAAGTTCTTTGATTCTTTACAGAAAATGCCTCCCAGAAGAAACACTCGTGCTACCCACCAAAATGAAGAAACCAAAAACAACAACAATACCCAAGACATCAATAACCAGAATGTGAATTTAGGTCCCATAGACCCAACTGTAGCGCAGATTCTTCAGATCTTGGCCCAACAGACAGTCCACCTGACTCAACAACAGCAGAGGTAGACTAAACCTCAGGTAACCTTTAAGACCTTTCAGGCAGTAAATCCACCATAGTTTAAAGGTTCTGTAGATCCGATTGAGGCAAGAGTCTGGTTGAAGGAGATTGAGAAGGCATTTGCCTTAGTCAAGGTGAGGGAGGAATAGAAGACTGAGTTTGCAAGTTACTATTTAAAGAATGAAGCCACCTACTGGTGGGAAACTGTTAAAGTGCTGGAAGGTACTAATGATGTTGTGTGGGATAGATTGAAGGAGTTGTTTTTAGAGAAGTATTTCCCTCAGTTTGTTCAAGAAGTTGGACTTAGCTGATCCAAAGCCGACTTATATGACCTTCAGTTGACCGACCGTTCTATTACATATCCACGAAGCATTGTGGAGGATGTCTTGGTTAAGGTGGATAACTCATCTTTCCTGCTGATTTTGTAATTCTTGATTTCAAGGAGGATAAGAAGATTCCCATAATCTTAGGAAGACCTTTTTTGGCTACTGGCCGAACCTTGATAGATGTGCAGAAGGGTGAGCTCACCATGCGAGTACTGGATCAGGATATAACTTTTAATGTGTTCAATGCCATGAGATTCCCTACGGAAAATGAGGAGTGCTTAAAGGTGGAGTTGGTCGATTATGTGGTTACTTCAGAACTTGATCAAATACTAAGCTCAGATGCCTTAGAAAAGCCTTTGTTGGAGAATTCAGATAATGAAGATGACGAAGGTGATGAGCAGTTGCAATATCTGAATGCTTCTCCCTGGAAGCGGAAGATGGATATGCCTTTTGAATCTCTTGGAATGGAGGAGTTGAACAAATCTCCAAAGTGCCTCAAGCCATCTATTGAGGAAGCTCCTACACTTGAGCTTAAATAATTGCCTGAACACTTAAGGTATATTTTTTTAGGTGATGTATCTACTTTTCCTCTGATTATTGTGTCTGACCTTTCAGGTAGTGATGAGGAAAAACTCTTAAGAATTTTGAGAGAGTTCAAGTCGGCAATTGGATGTACTAAGCAGATATTAAGGGAATCAGCTCACTACTAGAAAAAAGACCTTAAACATCGGTTTTTAACTGATGTCTATGTAAAAAATGTATGATGTCTTCGCGACTGATGTTAAATGTATTTTCTCATAGACATCGGTTACCGATGTCTATATAATATTACACATCGTTTCTGGAAAATTTCTGATGTCTAATTCATATTGATGTTATATAACTGTTTAATGTCAAGTTCATAAATGTAATATTAGGACGATTAGGCCTATTTAAAACTATAAAACAAAATCAATATTTATAAAATAACATCAATTACAAATAAAAAACCGATGTCTATATCTTATTAGACATCAGTTAAAAATAAAAAACCGATGTCTATATCTTATTAGACATCGATCATTTTCTAAGTACCCGATGTCAATGTTGATAATAGACATCGATCATTTTCTAAGTACCCGATGTCAATGTTGATAATAGACATCGGTTGTTTTCTAAAAAACCGATGTTAATATTGTAAATAGACATCGGGTGTTTATTTTTAAATCGATGTTATTACCCTGTTTTCATGTGCTAATATTCCTTTATTAACATCGAATATTTTGTTTTTCTGATATCTTTGTGATTTTAAGACATTGATTTTATATGTGTAAACTGATGTTATTTATGGTTTTTTAACATCGGTTCTAATAACAATGTGATGTCTGTTTCTATTATAATTAAACTGAGCATCTCTGTTTTTGCATGAACCAGAAAACTCCATATGGTAAAATCCCATCAACCAACAATTTTCCATCCAACCAACCAACAATTTTCACCCCATCAACCAATAATTAACCCAGATTCAACCAACAACGGTTTTTATCCAATCAACAACCTAAAACATCTACTAGAAAATTCAGAACATCTACATTAACCAACCAACAACAAATATATAGTGAAAATAGGTCTAACACATTGTCAAACATGCATCTTACAAATTCGATCATCAAGTACATTATGAAACCATAATTTACAGTAGCGAGGCAAGGAAATTTATAATCTACATTTTGTCTTGAATGAAGTCGATAACATCACAGCGAACCTGGTCCAGCTCTTCTAGAGTGTAAGACTTGCGAGTTTTGGTCGCCCACTAAAAATTGAGTAAACCAAAAAGGGAAATTAGAAAAAAATGCATCTAAAATGCCACATTCAGTCATACAAAAATGAATGTACGGACCTTAGAAGTAAAAGAAATTTCCCTGTCCTCAATAATTTCCTTCATGTACCTCATGACCACATAACCACATTCAACCCCACCAGGCTGTTTCGGGGATCCCTGTTAAGATAAAAATAAAAAAGCTGGCTTTACAAACTGATTAAATCAGAATTACTGTCGTACTACAAACATTATAATATAAATTACTTACTACGAAATTCTTGATTTTAGGAGCTTTGTTTCCCCTTCCTGTTTGAGAATTAACTTGTTTTATTGTCCTGCATATTATTATGACACGGTGTCAAGAGTCATATTTTGGATACAAGAAATAAATGAAAACCACCTAAAAAATAAAAGGAATAATGTTACTCTGATAAAGCTTTTTCCAAATCATCAAAATGAGTTGGATGATGCAAAGGATTGAGAATGTAAATGTCTCTATCCCATATTACGAACAGAATCCAGTGACAACTGTATTATTATAAATTTACACAAGTCAGATTATTTTAAAAATAGCCTAAAAACCTAAAAGAAAAGAAAATTAATAGATTACAATATGCATTTAAAAATTCGTACTGATGATTATGTGGCAGGAAGAATATGTGATTTTGATTACCCTCTTTCAACCGACTACCAACATTTCGTTGAAAATCAGCATTCAAATTAAAGTTGGCGCCGGGATGAAAAAATCCATACAGGACCACATCATCATTCTTGCGAACCCTCTTAATTGTACTATGCAAGTGCCTATACATATGTGGGAGAAATTAAAATTACTAGCAGACCAGTTGTGCGATAATTCAAACAGAACCTATAACCACGAAAATAAATTACATACGCCATACACGCAGATATCGCAGCTTGTCCAATCATGTCAAACTCTAACAATGCTTTTAAATTCTCATGCAATATATATTGTCTTCTCAACTCCAAACACATCATAATCACATGGAATAGGGATCGATTCCCCGCTGGCTTTCATAAATATCGTAGCATGTTTGTACAATACCTTGTATTGGCGTGGCACTTTCTTGCTGACCTTGACGTGATTGAACTCTTGTTGAATTTTATGCACCTCACCCTTGTTCTTTGACTGCGACACATCTCTTTTCTTTTTCTACAAAAAAATGAAAGAATATAAGTAGACATTTATTCACCTAATTAACCCCTATTTTTCAAATTTTATACAACTTTATCAACCAACAAGCACATGTAAATACCACAACTATCCGTAGGCTGATTAAATTTTGAGGCCATGCCAAGTGTGAACCAACGGCTTCACGAACAAGTTCAATTTCACCAGGTATAGGCACGGGAACTAAAGTATCTGGTTGGATATGTCCATCAACCAACACACGAGCATGTCCAGGCTTCAGGGGCACTCTATGAACCGAAACATTCATTTCATCATCTTCGAAAACTGTAATATCCGAGATATATCGTGTAATTATTTTTGCTAATAAATAATTATTATATGTGTTCAGTATCTATTCTGTGAATTATTTATTAAGTGTTAAATGTGTTTGGATGTTTAAAATAATATTAATTGAGTATTTTAATTTTTATATGTCCAAAATAAAATATAGAATTGTCGTATCTTCCTATTATGATGATTTATGATTTTATAGGAATTATATGGATTTTATAAAATATTTTTCAGAGTATTTAAAAACTATTTTATACAATCGGAACCAACCGACGTCATCCATTTTTACATTTTTATAACCCGAAACTCTTCCGAGAACTCCTTCCTAACCTAATTATAATATTCTGAGCATTTTCCATGTTTTGACTTTTTCGATCCGGCGTACGGTTTGTCCTGCGCGGGTCCCGACGCAACATTTTCGATACATTATTTGTTTCGGTAAATCGATAAAACTCGTATTTTCGATAAACGGGATCATTTTATTAAACTATCACAATTATCACCTCGTAGTACGTGTACCCAGACGCTGAGACCAAGACCGCAGTACAAATTGTACTTATTTGGATAATTATCCCGAAAACCGGTACCATTTGGATCAGTTTTTATAAATAAACGTACCATTTTATACCCGAAATTATCCAACGGGATACTAATTTTCCGTAATTATAAATAGCCTTTTACCGTATTTTATTCCGTATCAAAATCATTTGCAGTCATTTAAATATATAATTTTCCAGAGAAAAACCCTAAATTCATAAAACCTTCTGAGAATCAAACTATAATTTCAAGGTGTTATTGAAATCAGTTGGGAAGTTGGAGTAACCAAATCGAAAGTCTCGAGGAATACTATCAGATTCTGTGTTCCATATCACTGCAGAAATCAAGGTTTATTTTCTTAAAATTTATTTATTTTCGAATTATTTTTATTAAAAATATGAATTTTTGTTCGGATGATTGTTTGAATGATTTGATGATTGCATGTTGTAGAGCTTATTTTCCTGATAATTTTCATATATCATACGTCTGATTTGGAGTTCAATAACATGTTCAAAATTGAGTTTAATTTTCGAATTTTGAAATTAGGGTTTATAACCCGTATGAATGTTTTCAATTGAAATTTGGGGCTTTATGATTTAGGGGTTATTAGCTGTTGATTTATAGTGGGTTGTGTTCCTTATGAAATTTGTAATCGATTGGTATATAGCTCGTTAACAGAGGATGTCTAAATCGAAGGGAGTTGTGTTTTGAAATTCCCGATGTTTCGCCGGAAACCGGCAAAGTTCTTGGTCATTTTCCGGCCAGGACAGGGGTTATTATTGTGTTTTGATTGCATAAACAGATTCCTGATGTTGTGTAGAGTATATCTGGAGGTGATGGTGGTGGGAGGATGCCGGAGGCGAGTTCTCCGGCGAACCCTGACTGTTTTTTCGGCAAGGGCTGGAAAAATTACAGTTTAGTATCTCAATTATTGGGGACGATGAAGTTTAGTCCCTGAAGTTTCCAGAGTTTGCAAATTTTGGATTCCTGTTTTAAAAATATTCAAAAATCATATTTCCTATTTATTTTTATTATAAAAATTCGTTTTTAATTTCTGAAAATTCCAAAAATTATTTTTAATTCAAAAATAAATTGAATTAATTAGTTAATTAATTTTAGTTAATTTTTAATTGATTAATTTGTCAATTAATTTGAAAATTAATTGATTAATCGATTTAATTAATTATTAATTGATTTTAATTAATTACTTAATTAGATTTAATTATTTAAAAATTCTGAAAAATAGTTTTGAGCTTTAAATATTATTTTAAATTATTTTCAAGGCTCGATAATTATTATAAACTTGTTTTGAAGCTAGATTGAGCCAACTGAACCCCGTTTATTACTCCGAAATTGATCCAACGACCCGTTTTAATTCCGAAAAATGTTTTAAAAATCATTTTAAATACCCGAAAGCCTGTTTATGACCTGAGACTCCATTATAAATCATATATCATTGATTATTTGACGTGTTATGTGCTATATGTGACTTGTTGGTTAACCGACGGTCTATATATTCGGTGTTTACTTGTTTATAATATAACTTTCGATCCGTTAATCGGATTTGGGTAAAACAAAGGGTAGATAGAAGTATATGTCGAATAGAATCGTATGAGTTGAATATTGATAGATGCTTATGATATGTGAGCAGAAGAGGCAAGGCGTAGGAAAGGGAAACAGATAGTCGAGGAGTAGACAGTTGTGATTGAAAGCGAGTGCAGAATAATAAGCTAGTACCAGGCAAGTGTTCTGAACTTTCTCGAGATATATTGTAGTTGATTGATAGACCTGTTTTATATTGCAAGTGCTTTGATGCACTAAACCCAAAACCCTGATTTCAGTTATTGATCTTGAGCCGTAAACCTGATTCTTTCTAGACCATTGATTGTTGTACACCGAAATACGAACCTCAAATATACGATACTCCTCCATAAATACATACAAACTAAATATCAAACACTGAACCAGATTGCTTACACACTCAAACCATTTTATCTTATGCTTTGAAAGACCAAATCCTTGAAACCTTGAAACATTGATTCCTTTGTTATCCAATTCTTTCATTACCCAACAGCCAAGCTTTGAAAATACCATATTGATCCTTATGAAGATTGAAACCATTTCATTATCGAACATCCAGTATTATTTATGATTCGGTTTATTGTTTTACATTATTTATTATGTTACTATGTTAGAATTGGATTGTTTTTTTATAAAATTATGGACCAGATTCGTGGTCAGACCATATAATGGTCAAGTTAGGCCAATGTGTGCCTTAAATCCAGTAGTTAGAGCAGTGCTGTGTGCTTTGCTCGGGGTTACTGCGTGACTGATCAGCAGCCTAACCTTGGTTTTTAAAATAAAAATATAATATCCAATTCTAAATCATAATCCATTGTACACTTGTCATCATAACCATTTTCACCTGATGATCATTATTCTCAGTTTTGTCAATGTGACTTGCTGAGCTAGCTAGTTAGCTCATTTGTGCGATGTTGTTTATGTTCTTTTCCAGTTAAGAAGGAACCAGTTGGTACCAAGGATCCCCAGTCCTGCGCGAGAGCTAGGGGTTCAGGTTGATCGAGTTAAGCTAGTAGGCTTCTTTTGGGATAGTTTGAGTTTGTAAAAGTTTGTAATAATGTTTAATACTCAGTTCTGAGTTTGAATAGTTGGGATTTGAACGATTTGTAATATAAGTGTGTTTGGCTTGTGTGCATACTTTAACCTGTTGCGGTCCGTGGTAGTTGGTAAGTAGGGTCACTGCATATTATTATTTTATTATTGTTATAAGCAGGTTATGAATAAGGTGTGTGTGTGGACCCCAAACTTCTGACCCGGGTTTTGAGGGCGCCACAGGTTTGGTATCAGAGCTACAGGTTATAAGTCACTGACACAAGCCTAGATTGACGGGAAAGGGTAGAGGGTTAGGATTAGAAGTAAGGAATAGAAAGATAGAACATTGAGAGGTTAAGTGCTACGGTATAACAGGTACTAGTATGATTCGCATCATGGTTCGAGATTCTTATATTGCGATATGATTTCAGATAGCAGCGATGGCTGAATCTTTCATCCTCGTATCAGCTGATCACTCAGAGCCTTCAGTTGGAGGACCGTCTTCAGATCTACGTCCTGCTGTTCCACCAGTATTGGCTATTCTATCTCCACCTGTGTTGCAGCCTGTACCATTGCAGGCTATTCCACCCCCAGGCATGAGACCACCTATAAGAGGACCCCCACCAGCTGATTCAGATTCCACTGGGCATTCAGTTGTGAGTGCCCCATTCCAGTCTACATTGCCCCCAGTTCCTTATTACCGGTATAAGGCTCTTCTATTGGAGCATGATTCCTTGTTGGCCCAGATCCGAGAGTTACAGCATATCATTAGGACTACAGATGTTGATCGTGGTGTGAGGGAGCTTCGAGAGGAGATTCATGTGATACGGAGGGTTCTTGAGGCTAGGCTACATGGAGCTACACTACCTGGCAAAGGCCCTGATGCACTGATGGGATGGGCTACTGAGGTGATGGAGAACTTTGAGAGGCTGGGAGGACCAGAGTTTCCTTGGAGTTGAGTCAGAGATCCAGAGATGGAGATGCTAAGCAGTGTTGTTATGGTTATGTAGTATATACAGTAGTATGTAGTATGTATCAGTAGACTTTTGGGTTGTATTTATAGACTAGCTATGCTGACTAGTGAGTAGGTTGTTGTACCCTTTTGCTTTTACTTTCGAAGCGTGTTTACGCTTGTACTACCCAAAACTTTTGATCTATATATATCAGTACCTTTTCCTTTCCAGTATTGTCATTTACTTTACTGCACCTGTTTTACTTTACTTTATTTATTGCACCAGTTATACCCCTGTGATACCATGTACCCTATTCCCTTAACTGTTTATATTCTGTAAAGAAGCATGTAATTTACTTAGTTCAACTGTTACAACTGTTTTTAAAAAGAGATATTTCTGTTTTACAAAACTTTTCTTTTATGCAAAAAAATTTGATTTAAAAGCTAAATAAGTTGTTTGATTCTTTACAGAAAATGCCTCCCAGAAGAAATACCCGCACCAATACCCAGAATGAAGAAACCAACAACAACAACAATAACAACCAAGATGATACAAACCAGAATGCAAACCCAGGACCCATAGACCCAGTAATAGCCCAGATTCTCCAAATCTTGGCCCAACAAACAGTTCACCTGGCACAACAACAACAAAGACAGACCAATCCCCAGGTAACTTTCAAAACTTTTCAGGCAGTAAACCCACCAGAATTCAAGGGTTCCTTAGAGCCGATTGAAGCAAATGTTTGGTTAAAGGAGATAGAGAAGGCATTTGCCTTAGTGAGAGTAAAGGAAGAATAAAAGGTTGAGTTTGCAAGTTACTATTTGAAGAATGAGGCCACCTATTGGTGGGAGATTGTGAAGACGTTGGAAGGTACAGATGTTATTACTTGGGAGAGGTTTAGGGAATTGTTTTTAGAAAAGTATTTTCCTCAGTTTGTCGAGGATCAGATGGAGTTGAAGTTTTTAGAGCTAAAGCAAGGAAATATATCGGTGGTAGATTATGAGAGTAAGTTTGAGGAATTGTCAAGGTATGTGCCGTCATATGTGGATACGGACAGGAAGAAGGCTAAGAGATTCCAGCAAGGTTTGAAGCCATGGATCAAAGGGAAGGTAGCCATTTTTGAATTGGATACCTATGCAGGAGTTGTACAGAAGGCTATGATTGCAGAGACAGAGAGTGAGATGTCACAGAAAGAGAAAGAAAACAAGAAAAGGAAATTTGAAGGGAATGAAGGTCAGTCACCACCAGGGAAGTTTCCAAATTTTAAGAAGGGCAAGTTTCAGCCAGGGATAAATTTTAATTTCAAGAGACAAAATGCAGGCGACGGAGGCCAGGGCAACCGTCCAGTTAATGCGAATCAGCCGAATCAGTTGAGGTTAACTTTTCCAGATTGTCAGGTATGTGGAAAGAAACATGGAGGAGTTTGTAACAAGTTGAATGTGGTATGTTTCAAGTGCAACCAGAAAGGGCACTATTCAAGGGAGTGCCGAAATCAGCCCGCAAAAGAACCAGCAAATAAGGATCAGCCTATCCGGAATCCAGCAGTGAAGGTTTCAGCCATTGGATTTACGTGCTTTAAATGTGGAAAGCCAGGACATATAGAAAAAGATTGCAAGATACCAGCCCCAGTTAGTTATGCATTGAGGATTATGGGATATACCCCAGCAATGAATGAGACTCCAAGGGCTAGAGTTTTTGACATGTCTATGAAGGATGCTATCCAGAATACTGATGTCGTGGCAAGTACGCTTAATGTGAATTCTTTATGTGCCAAATATTAATAGATTCGGGAGCAACTCGATCATTTGTTTCACAAGATTTTGTTAGTAAGTTAAAATGTCCAGTTGAGTATTTAAATGAAATAATGACTATAGAATTAGCAAATCAAGAACATGTATTTGTTAATCAAGTTTGTGAGAATTGTGAGATTGAGATTTCTGGTAGTAAGTTTTGTGTAGATTTGATACCATTTAAGTTAGGAGAATTTGACGTTATCTTAGAAATGGATTGGTTATCTAAGCACGATGCCCAGATAGATTGTCGAAATAAGAAGGTAATGGTGAAGACGCCAGACGAGAGGATAGTAACGTTCAAGGGCCAGAAGCAAGTAAAGAAGTTCTTAACGATGATTCAATCCAAGAAGTTACTACGGAAAGGATGTGAGCATTTCGTGGCATATATGATTGAAAGAAGTCAGGAACCAGCAAAACTTGAAGATATTCCCGTAGTGAATGAATTTCCAGATGTGTTTCCCGATGAGTTACCAGGACTTCCTCCAGACAAAGAAATTGAGTTTGCAATCGACTTAGCACCTGGAACAGAACCAGTATCCAAGGCCCCGTACAGAATGGCGCCCGTTGAAATGAAGGAGCTAGCGAAGGAATTGCAAGAGTTGTTAGAGAAAGGAGTAATCAGACCTAGTGTATTCCTGTCGGGTGCACCGGTTTTGTTTGTCAAAAAGGACGGAAGCATGAGACTGTGCATCGACTATAGGGAGCTCAACAAGCTTACAATCAAGAACAAGTATCCATTACCCAGAATTAACAATCTGTTTGACCAATTGAAAGGAGCCAAGTACTTCTCCAAAATTGATTTAAGATCGAGATATCATCAACTAAAGATCAAGCCAGAAGATATCCCAAAGACAGCTTTCAGAACAAGGTATGGACATTATGAATTTTTAGTGATGTCTTTTGGATTAACAAATGCCCCGGCAGCGTTTATGGACCTGATGAATAGAATTTTCAAGGAATATTTGGACAAGTTCGTTATTGTGTTTATAGACAACATTTTGATTTATTCACAAACGGAAGAGGATCATGCAGAACATTTAAGAACAACTTTGAAGATTTTAAGGAAAAAAAAAGTTATATGCTAAATTCTCGAAGTGTGAGTTTTGGCTACAGGAGGTTCAGTTCTTAGGACATATAGTCAGTAATGAAAGGATCAAAGTGGACCCAGCAAAGATCGAGGCAATTACAAATTGGGAAAGACCGAGAACACCCACCGAGGTAAGAAGTTTCATGGGATTAGCGGGATATTATCATCGATTCGTTCAAAAAATTTCAAGGATTACAACACCGTTGACAAAGCTTACACGGAAGAATGAAAAGTTAATATGGAACGATAAATGCGAAGAAAGTTTTCAGGAATTGAAGCGAAGATTAATCACGACACCTGTTTTGTCACTTCCAGACGATCAAGGGAATTTCATAATTTATAGCGATGCTTCTCATAAAGGATTGGGATGTGTTCTGATGCAGCACGATAAGGTGATTGCGTATGCGTCAAGGCAATTGAGACCACACGAAAATAAATATCCTACTCATGATTTGGAGCTAGCAGCCATAGTTTTCGCTTTGAAAATTTGGAGACATTATCTGTATGGAGAAAAGTGCGAGATTTACACGGATCATAAAAGCTTGAAGTACATATTCACACAGAAGGAGCTTAATATGAGGCAAAGGAGATGGTTAGAATTGATCAAGGATTACGACTGCATGATTAATTATCATCCCGGTAAAGCGAATGTTGTAGCAGACACATTGAGTCGGAAGGAAAAGTTAAATGTGTTATCAGTACCCGAAGAGATATATATAGAATTTCAGAAACTGGAATTGGAGATTAGAGTTTGCAAGCCTGATGAAGCAAAAGTGTATAGTATGACCTTCCAGCCGGAGTTTTTAGAAAAGATAAAGAAGTGTCAGGAAGATGTAATGGATCAAAATATAAATCGTTTGGTAGGTAAAGAATTGTGCACGCAAAAGGACGATCAAGGTATTCTTAGGTTTTTTTCTAGAATTTGGATTCCACCGGTGACAGAGCTGAAGAATGAAATTTTACAAGAAGCTCATAATTCAAGGTATTCAATCCATCCAGGGAGTACCAAGATGTACAGAGATTTAAAGGAGAATTATTGGTGGCCAGGCATGAAGAGGGAAATTACGGAATGGGTTAGCAGATGTTATACATGTTAGAGAGTTAAAGCAGAGCATCAGAGACCAAGTGGATTGCTACAGCCATTGGAGATTCCAGAATGGAAGTGGGAACATATTGCCATGGATTTCATAGTTGGATTACCAAGGACAAGGGCTAATCATGATGCCATTTGGGTTATAGTGGATAGAATTACCAAGTCAGCTCATTTTCTGCCTATAAATGAAAGATTTTCGCTCGACAAGTTAGTCCATATGTACCTGAAGGAAATTGTAGTTCGTTATGGAGTTCTTGTGTCTATTGTATCTGATCGAGATCCAAGATTTAATTCAACATTTTGGAAGTGTTTTCAAGAATGTTTGGGAATGAGACTGAATATGAGTACGGCTTATCACCCACAGACGGACGGTCAGAGTGAAAGAACGATCCAAAAAATTGAAGATATGTTACGTGTTTGTGCTATTGATTTCAAAGAGAGTTGGGACGAGCATTTACCTCTAGAAGAATTTGCTTACAACAACAGTTATCACGCCAGTATTGGGATGCCACCCTATGAAGCCCTTTATGGACGCAAATGCAGATCTCCAGTATACTTGGACGAAGTAGGAGAATGCCAAATAATTGGACCTGAATTAGTACAGCAGACAAAAGAAGTTGTTGGAGTTATCCAGAAGAGATTGATAGCAGCACAAGACCGTCAAAGGAAATATGCAGATCAATCAAGAAAAGACATGGAATTCGAATAAGGGAATTTGGTATTACTGAAAGTATCACCGTGGAAGGGACTAACGAGGTTTGGAAAGAAAGGAAAGTTGAGCCCAAGATATGTCGGACCTTTTGAGATTCTAAGGCGCTTTGGAAAAGTAGCTTACGAGTTGGCGTTACCTCCACACATGGAGCATATTCACAATGTTTTTCACGTATCGATGCTTAAGTAGTATAATCCAGACTCCAGGCATGTAATAGAATATGAGCCAATAGAGCTTCAGACAGATTTGTCATATGTAGAGAGTCCAATAGAGATTCTAGAGGAAAGAGAGAAAGTATTAAGAAATAAAGTGGTAAAGTTAGTAAGAGTATTGTGGAGAAACCCAAAGGTTGAAGAGTCAACTTGGGAGTTAGAAAGTGATATGAGAGAAAAGTACCCTCATCTGTTTTCTTAGGAGATTCTGAGGACAGAATCCTGGTAAGGGGGAAGGATGTAATATCTGGGATATATCGTGTAATTATTTTTGCTAATAAATAATTATTATATGTGTTCAGTATCAATTCTTTGAATTAATTATTAAGTGTTAAATGTGTTTGGATGTTTAAAAAATAATATTCATTGAGTATTTTAATTTTTATATGTCCAATATAAAATATAGATAATTGCCATATCTTCCTATTTATTTTTATGATGATTTATGATTTTATAGGAATTATATGGATTTTATAAAATCTTTTTCCGAGTATTTAAAAACTATTTTATACAATCGGGAACCAACCGACGTCATCGGTTTTTACGTTTTTATAACCCGAAACTCTTCCGAGAAATCCTTTCTAACCTAATTATAATATTCTGAGCATTTTCCATGTTTTGCCTTTTTCGATCCGGCGTACGGTTTGTCCTGCGCGGGTCCCGGCGCAACATTTTCGATACATTATTTGTTTCGGTAAATCGATAAAACTCGTATTTTCAATAAAAGGGATCTTTTTATCAAACTATCACAATTATCACCTCGTAGTACGTGTAACCAGGCGCTGAGACCAAGACCGCAGTACGAATTGTACTGATTTGGATAATTATCCCGAAAACCGGTATCGTTTGGATCAGTTTTTATAAATAAATGTACCATTTTATACCCGGAATGATCCAACAGGATATTAATTTTCCGTAATTATAAATAGCCTTTTACCGTATTTTATTCCGTATCAAAATCATTTGCAGTCAGTTAAATATATAATTTTCCAGAGAAAAACCCTAAATTCATAAAACCCCGACTGTTTTTCGGCAAGGGCTGGAAAAATTATAGTTTAGTACCTCAATTATAGGGGACGATGAAGTTTAGTCCCTGAAGTTTCCAGAGTTTGCAAAATTTGGATTCCTGTTTTAAAAATATTCAAAAATCATATTTCCTATTTATTTTTATTATAAAAATTCATTTTTAATTTCTGAAAATTCCAAAAATTATTTTTAATTTAAAAATAAATCTGAATTAATTAGTTAATTAATTTGTCAATTAATTCGAAAATTAATTGATTAAATGATTTAATTAATTATAAATTGATTTTAATTAGATTTAATTATTTAAAAATGATTTAAAAATTCCGAAAAATAGTTTCGAGTTTTAAAATAGTATTTTAAACTGTTTTCAAGGTTCGATAATCATTATAAGCGTGTTTTGAAGCCAGATTGGGCCAACCGAACCCTGTTTATTACTCTGAAATTGATCCAACGACCCGTTTTAATTCTGAAAAATGTTTTAAAAATCATTTTAAATACCCGAAAGCCTATTTATGACCCGAGACTCCATTATAAATGATATATCATTGATTATTTGATGTGTTATGTGCTATATGTGACTTGTTGGTTAACCGTCGGTCTATATATTCGGTGTTTACTTGTTTATAATATAACTTTCGATCTGTTAATCGGATTTGGGTAAAACAAAGGGTAGATAGAAGTATATGTCGAATAGAATCGTATGAGTTGAATATTGATAGATGCTTATGATATGTGAGTAGAAGAGGCAAGGCGTAGGAAAGGGAAACAGAGAGTCGAGGAGTAGATAGTTGTGATTAAAAGCGAGTGCAGAATAATAAGCTAGTACCAGGCAAGTGTTCTGAACTTTCTCGAGATATATTGTAGTTGATTGATAGACCTGTTTTATATTACAAGTGCTTTGATGCACTGAACCCAAAACCCTGATTTCAGTTATTAATCTTAAGCCGTAAACCTGATTCTTTCTAGACCATTGATTGTTGTACACCCAAATATGAACCTCAAATATATGATACTCCTCCACAAATACATACAAACTAAATATCAAACACTGAACCAGATTGCTTACACACTCAAACCATTTTATATTATGCTTTGAAAGACCAAATCCTTGAAACCTTGAAACATTGATTCCTTTGTTATCCAATTCTTTCATTACCCAACAGCTAAGCTTAGAAAATGCCATATTGATCCTTATGAAGATTGAAACCATTTCATTATCGAACACCCAATGTTGTTTATTATTTTGTTTATTGTTTTACATTATTTATTCTGTTATTATGTTAGAATTGGATTGTTTTTTTTTATAAAATTATGGACCAGATTCGTGGTCAGACCATATAATGGTCAAGTTAGGCCAATGTGTGCCTTGGATCCAGTAGTTAGAACAGTGCTGTGTGCTTTGCTCGGGGTTAGTGCGTGACTTATTAGCAGCCTAACCTTGGTTTTTAAAATGAAAATATAATATCCAATTCTAAATCATAATCCATTGTTCACTTGTCATCATAACCATTTTCACCTGATGATCATTATTCTCAGTTTTGTCAATATGACTTGCTGGGGTAGTTAGCTCATTTATGCGATGTTATTTATGTTCTTTTCCAGTTAAGAAGGAACCAGTTGGTACCGAGGATCCCCAGTCCAACGCGAGAGCTAGGGGTTCAGGTTGATCGAGTTAAGCTAGTAGGCTTCTTTTGGGATAGTTTGAGTTTGTAAAAGTTTGTAATAATGTTTAATACTCGGTTCTGAGTTTGAATAGTTGGGATTTGAACGATTTGTAATATAAGTGTGTTTGGCTTGTGTGCATACTTTAACCTGTTGCGGTCTGTGGTAGTTGGTAAGTAGGGTAACTGCATATTATTATTTTATTATTGTTATAAGCAGGTTATAAATAAGGTGTGTGTGTGGACCCCAAACTTCTGACCCGGGTTTGGAGGGCGCCACAAAAATAATACCAAAAGCAACCTTATTTTCGATGCTATCCACCGAAAGCTCACAAATTTGTGGACCCTATAATTGTAAGGAGTAAATTATATAATTACTCTACAATTTGAAGAACCGTATAATTACAATAATATTTGTGAAATATACCTTCTTTTCTGATGGAGGGGGTTGATCATAAGAAAGGCAATCATCATTCACCAATATTTCTTTTGCTTTTGGTTATCCTTCAACTGGTTGGCAACTTGCTATATCCGAAAAATTCGGAGACTGCTGATTAGATCCAGTAAACAATGACTTGAGCTCAACCATTTCCCGCCTTGTTCTTTCCAACTCCTCCTGTAGCACTCTATCACGGGCCAACAACCTCGCCTTGTTAATTGCAGGTTTTCTCTCTTTTGGTAGATTAAAGAACATTTTTGGGGTGAAGAAACCTCCAACTCCTCGAACCCTGCCGGAATGCTCAGGAGTTCCGAGTGCCGTAGTCAACACATCATCAGTTCCAGATGGTACAAATTCACCCTTCTCCTTCTTTTCGAGTAATTCATCCTATCAATAAAATCAAAAATAAACATTAGTGCCAGATTAATGGACCATTTCTCTAACTAATGCAGATATGAATACACATTAGATCTTAGGGACATATTATGAATAATGAAGGAATAAAAGATTTCTCATTATAATCTATTTTTCTCGATTAAATGCAGTTTTTTTCATAATTTTTACTTACAATTCTGGAAAATACTGCTTCTTTATCTTCATCAAGTTCCTCATCATCTAGCTTTGACTTTCGAGCCTTTTTCCAAAATATTGCCCGATCTAGTTTCTTCTCGGGCTTCAGTTTGCCTTTCTTTATCTGTTTAAGATGAGAAAAAATTAAAAGGTGCTTTATTTGTTGAAGATGAGAAAAAATTATAGCTAGGTTCTTACTTCATCCTCTTATAAACAAATAAAACCCTTCTTTGACAAACGATGATGATATTTTCGATTACGCACTCTTTCGCTCTGCAGGGTGCATAGTTTCTGCATCATACAACGAATAATTATATCCAAGTAAATATACTAAATCCAAACAAGGTACACTGGAAAAGAAAATGCATCCATACCAGCCACTTATCACCTGTCCTCTGCGCGATAAATCTTGTCCAAGCTTCTTGACTCACAAACCGATAATTTTTTGGAGGCCTCTTCAGTTTCTTCTTTTTTCAGCATATGGCATCACGTGTTTATTTGTTAAATCAGTTTTAAATTGTCTCCACTTCTCTCCTGCAGACTTAAGCACCATAGCCTCACTTTCCGGAGCAACATTAAATGTACCCTATGGACAATAAAATACACAAGTTTATAAGGCTTAGATAGTAGTACTAAAAACAAGTTGTGTGTGTCAACTATAATTTAATACCTTAATATCAAGCCATAATTTATCTTTTAATTCCCGATCCACATTTGGCCAGCTGTCAATGTCGATAGGAATCATAGTTCTTTCCAGGTGCCCTATGTAGGACTGTAAGGTACACCTAGTATCTCCGACAGGAACTCCAAACTCATTGTATCTGATTTTAAATCTCTTGCCCTGGGCCTTCCTTTCCAATACTTTTTTAAGAGAGGAAACACCTCGTGCAGCTCCCAACCTTCTTTTCGCAAAATTAGAATTAGTTGTTGTTTCTTGTTCAGACTGTTGCTTTTCAGTTTGAGGTTCACTTGGTGCTTGTCCATCCTGATCACAGTGCTTTCAACCTCCTGATCACAATGCTCTTCGACCTCCTAATCACTTGGTGCTTGTTCGGACTCTCTGACCTCCGGAACCATCAGTTTAACTTTTTTAGATTTACTTTTGTTGGTTCTCTGTTTCTTTGCCATTTTGTCCTTCACTCTGAATAATAAAACAAGAAATAATTAGTCACTGAATAAATGAAACTCTACATGAATTAAAATACATTCAAAATTACATATGCATGAATAAAAATGCATTCAAAATTAAAACTGGAAAATTTCAAAAAAAATACAAAAACAAAATACAAAAAAATTACAAGCAACTGAAAAAAATTATAACTAAAAATTATAAAAGGAAATTACAAAAGAAAAATTATAAAAGAAAAATTACAAAAGAAAAATGCATTAGTCACTATAATTCATTTATTCAAAAAAATTACAAAGGAAAATTAAATATGCTGATTAAATTATAAAAAGCAAAAAGTACAGAGAGCTAAATTAACAGGATCATTTTTTAACCCAAATTCCCTCAACATTAGGCCTAATACTATGCGCAACGTCTTCATTAGTCACATCAGAAGCAGGGATGTTAGAGCAGAAGGGAGGATGTTCCATGATCGTGTCACCCAAATCATCGTCGTTATACAACTCTTGATAGTCTCTAGTTATGGAAGTTAACACGATCGACCAAGTAGGATCAACCGAATCTTTAATATAAAACACCTGGTTGACTTGGTCAACAGAGACATATTTATCCTTCTTATGGCCTTGTCGATTGAAATCCACAAGTGTGAAGCCAAGATCGTCGATCTTTATGCCTTTATCATTCTCTGCCCATTTACACAAGAAGAGCCGAGCTTTGAACTCATGGTAATCCAACTCCCATACTTCCAAGATTATGCCATAAAAGGTCATATCACTCTCAATGGGGTTTAAATCTTTCGCACTGGACACCTGGACTGCCTTAGCAACCACAGAAACTCCACTGTTTTGAACAACCCGCACATCATCTCGGTCTTTCGTAAAGTATCGGACTCCATTGACTGAAAAACCTTGATAAGTTAAAACAGAAAATGGTGGTTTTCCAACGAGCCATCGTATCATCTCTAAAACAGCATCGGGATTTCCCTTCATTTCACTACTTACCTATACATAATAAAATATAATAAAAAAATCCGTCAGTTGCAAACTACAACTAACAACTATTTAAGTAGACACTACACAAAACCTACTTTTTTTTCAAACCAATCGGCAAATAGCCGATTGTGCTCTCCCATGAGCCAATCAACACTTTTTTTCCCTCGGTAAATTTCATCCAAATACTCCTTGTGCATTCTGAGAATATGCATAAATATTAGAAATAACCCACAAAATTACATCTTCAAATAAATAGGACAAGTTAATAAAATAAACGTACACGATATAGGGATACACTTCATTATTATTTTGAAGGACATGCAGATGAGCCTCATCTCGCTCTTTTTCTTCCAAGACCTTTATTATCACGGCAGATAATGGACCAGATTGTTTTCCTTGCTCATCTGGAATGCTGGCAATTGTACAAGTCTGGCTCATAAATTCTGTGCAGAATTCTACTGATTCTTCTTTAAGGTAGCTTTCTGCCATATAACCTTCAGGATAATATCAGTTTCCTACGTAGCTCTTTAGCACTTTATTGAATCGTTCGAAGGCATACATCCATCTATAAAATACCGGTCCACATAAACACACTTCTAGGACCAAGTGGACAATAAGATGTAACATTACATCAAAAAATGATGAAGTGGATATTTTTTCTAGATCACATAAGGTTATTATTACATCTGACTGTAATTTATCGAGTTTTGAGACATCGACAACTTTGCTGCATAAAGCATTAAAAAAGAAGCACAGTCGTATGATTGTGACCCTAACATTTTTTGGGATAACGGATCGAATGGCAACAGGGAAGAGTTGTTGGAGAAGGATATGGCATTCATGGGACTTAAGCCCGTATATCTTCAAATCAGACATGGATACACAATTTTTTATGTTTGATCCATGTCCAGAGGGAAGTTTCATAGACAAGAATGAGTTCAACACTTTCTTTTTTCGGCCTTCGACAAAGTAAAAGGGGAAGGGGACTGATAGGTCTTCATTTCTCCTACTTGAGGAGCTAAATCATGTCTAACACCCATATCAATCATATCACGATGTGTCGCCTCACTATCTTTTGACTTTCGCATATTTAATAACGTCCCAAGCAGATTATCACACACATTTTTCTCGATATGCATAACATCGAGACAGTGGAGAACATGATGATATTTCCAATATTCTAACTCAAAGAAAATAGATTTTTTTCCATGGACATTCCACCTTCTTCGACTTCTTCACCTCTTTTCCAAAACAAAAATCAATTCGTTTCTGACGCGCTAACACTTCTTCTCCGGAAAGGGGTTGACATGCGTTCCCCAACTCTTGTTGTCCGTTAAAGGCCGCCTTCTGCCTCCTATAAGGGTGCTGCTTAGGCAAATACCGGCGATGACCTTGGAAGCACATCTTCCTACTGTGACTTAAATATTTAGCCACAGTATCGTCACCACAAATTGGACAACTCTTATAACCCTTATTCACGCAGCCTGACAAGTTTCCATATGCTGGAAAATCATTTATAGTCCACAACAAAATTGCTTTTAGAGTGAAATATGATTTACTATAGGCGTCATAAACGTTTGGTTCACCTTCTTCCCAAAGTTTTTTCAGATCATCAATCAACGGTTGTAAATAAACGTCGATGTTATTTCCAGGCTCATGTGGACCAGGAACTAAAACTGACAACATCGTGAACTTCCTTTATATGCATAACCACGGAGGAAGATTGGACGTTACCAACACTACTGGCCAGCAAGTATATGGATTGACTAACCCATTAGTATGTGGGTTGATACCATCCGCTGATAAAGCCAACCTAATATTCCTAGATTCGCTACCAAAGGCAGGCCACCGGTAATCGATATTCCTCCCAGAAGGAGAGTCGGCCGGATGTCGCATCTTGTCATCATTTATTCGCTGATTTTCATGCCAAGTCATGAGTTCAGCAGTAGAGGGAGATTTAACCGTTTAAATCTTAGAATTATAGGAAAATACCACATGACCTGGGCTGGAACATTGACCTTAAGTTGGTCATTCTTCCATACTTTCCAACGTGACAGCTTGCAATGAGGATACTGAGAAACATCAGAATGTATGCCCCTGTATAGTATACAATCATTGGGACACGAATGAATTTTTATATACTCTAGACCTAAATCGGATAAAGTTTTCTTCACTTCATATGCGTTAGGAGGCAACACATTATCTTTGGGAAGGATCGAGCCAACTGAAGAGAGCAGCAGTGTCGCTAATACCAAACCTAGCTTTCCAGTTGTGCAATTTTAACATTAACTCTAACTTTGTGCACTCGCTGCCCTCAAACAACGGTTGTTCTGCATCAACAACAAACCCCTGAAAATTATATGAATCCTTATCGTAATTACCCGAATTAAAAGCCGCTTCACAAACTTCAACAGTTTCTGATGCAGCAAAGTGCTCAGTAGGTTAGTCTGAAGCAGGACGTGTACTACCTATAGAAGACCTAGTACTCCTAGTAGATTTTTCTTCATGCCAAATCCAATCAACATACCTCAAACTAAAACCATGATCGTAGATATGTCCCCTTATGATTTTGGTTGAGAATTTTTTAAAATTCACACATCGACCACATGGACAAGGAATTCTTTTAGGATCTTTACAATTTTCTTCAGCGAAAATCAAGAATTCTTCGACGCCAATTTTAAATTCTAAAGAATCCCTATCTTTTGATATCCACGACTTATCCATAATTGAAAATGTATGACTAGCAACCTAGCAACCTAACCACCTGATGGTCATTTCAACATCAAATATTAGAGTAAGTTTATATATCATTTATATTCATTATATACTCATAATTCTACTATACTATATTTCTTGGTTATTAGATATAAAAAATTTTATTAATTTTTAATAGATAAACTATGTTTTATGTTTTATCCTCATTATGCAGCTAAAATACATACTTCATACTAGGAATTAGCGATATATATTTATCACAAGTTATGCATCGCTTAATTACTTCATACTAAACAAAACCAAGAAAGTCAACATTGTTTAACTAGCATAATCAAGACAGGTGCACATATTCAAGTGCGAATTAATAACAAACATGCCCTTAAAAAATTGAAAGATTTTACACAAATGACAACTAGTACATTCATGGCATCTCATCTATTAAAAGAGAACGATACACTAAATCTGATACATAAACAACAATCCAAATCAAATAATGTATACATAAATAATGACTGATCGGTTACTGGTGAATCCCTTCCTAAATAATGTATACATAAAAAAGGAAAAAAGCAAACGAATAAGAATTTCTAACCTCCTTCTTGAAGTAAAATGTGCAGGCACTGTCAAATTCCGAGACTTGATGAGATAATCTGCAAATGGACAAAATCGAATTTAAAAACATACTATTACTTAAAACTTTAAACGGACAAAAATCGGAAGATATCAACCAGAAAAGAAAAATACATGAAAATATCAAACCTAATTGATATATTTAGGCAAACCTAAATATATATACACAAGAACACAAACCTAATTTATGTTCAAAAAAATGCAGATTTATGTAAATATATATACATGCATATTTAAAACAACTCAAGAAAAAATAGAAAATTAGAGTACAAACCTTATTTGGCTCAATGAATCTCAAAACCTGTTCAGAAAAGGAAAAAACCATTAAAATTTATGAAAAAACCCTAATTGAACAAATATAACCTAATCGAACATACAAACCTAAATGAACAAACATACCTGTTCAGAAATTAGGGTTTCTCATAGATGGATTTTGATTAACTGATGGTGTTCTTCAATTTGGAGTTTAATTAAAACCTATGCACTTATTATAAAATGATATGGTTTGTGGGTGAGATAGAGAGAGATGGAAGAGAGAGAGAGGGAGAGAAGCAGAGAGATGGAAGAGAGAGGGAAAGATAACCAGAGAGAGTGAGCTCAGAGAGAGAGAGAGCAAAGAGAGTGAGAGTGAGAGAGAGAGCAGAGAGAGAAAGTGAGACTGAGAGAGAGACGGGAAAAAGAATTAGGGGGAAACGAGTTTTTTTTTTGGTTAAGGGTGGAATATTTGGGGAATAAAGGGGGGAAAGTTTCTGCGTATTTTTTTAATTTTTTTAAGTTAACCATCGACAACAGTTGTAAAATACAACCAATGTCTATAAAACAAAGACATCGGTTATATAAAAAACCGATGTCTAACTAACGTTTTTCATTTTTGAAAAATAAGTATAGACATCGGTTATTTTCTGGACCGATGTCTAAAACAATAATTAACATCGGTTTTAAAATAATCGATGTCTAAATGAACTTTAACATCGGTCGTCTGAGCAACCGATGTCTAAGGACCGATGTCTATTGACAGAATTCTAGTAGTGAGCCTTTCTTATTGCATGCATAAAATTCTGCTAAAGGAAGGTAACAAGCCTACTGTTGAGCAACAGAGACGGGTTAATCTAATCATGAAAGAAGAGGTAAAGATTCTCAAGTGGTTGGATGCAGGGATCATCTATCCCATTTCTGACAGTTCTTGGGTGAGTCCAGTTCAGTGTGTGCCGAAGAAATGAGGTATCACGGTTGTAGCGAATGAGAAGAATGAGCTCATTCCTACTCGAACAGTCACGGGGTGGAGAGTTTGCATGGATTATAGGAAGTTGAACAAAGTAACGAGAAAGGATCACTACCCTCTGCATTTTATTGATTAGATGTTTTATAGATTGGCTGGGCACAACTATTTCTGTCTTCTGGATGGTTATTCGGGCTATAATCAGATTTGCATTGCTCCAGAAGATCAGGAAAAGACTACTTTCACTTGTCCATTTGGTACTTTCACCTTTAGAAGAGTTTCTTTTGGTTTGTGTGGAGCACCGGCCATATTTCAGAGATGCATGATGGTTATCTTCTCTGACATTATTGGTCAGAATATGGAGGTGTTCATGGATGACTTCTCTGTATTTGGTGATTCATTTGATGAGTGCTTGCAAAATCTTGGCGCAGTTCTTAAAAGGTGTGTTGAGACCAATCTGGTTCTCAACTGGGATACATGTCACTTTATGGTGCGACGGGGCATTATTCTTGGTCACAAGGTCTATAGTAAAGGTCTTGATATGGACAAAGCCAAGGTGGGGGTCATTGAGAATCTTCCTCCACTAATTTCTGTCAATGGAGTTTGCAGCTTTCTTGGTCATGCGGGTTTCTATAGGCGGTTCATCAATGACTTCTCTAAAATTTCTAAACCTTTGTGCAATCTTCTGGAGAAGGATGTCCCATTCAAGTTTGATGACGAGTGCCTAGCTGTTTTTGAGTTCTTGAAGAAGAGTTTGATCACGGCACCTGTCGTAACGGCACCTGATTGGAATGAACCTTTTGAGATGATGTGCGATGCAAGTGACTATGCAGTTAGAGCAGTTCTTGGGCAGAGAAAGAACAACATATTTTATGGGGTCTACTATGCTAATAAGACCCTCAATGGTGCTCAACTGAATTATACTACTACTGAGAAAGAACTTTTGGCCATTGTCTACGGTTTTGAGAAGTTTCGATCTTATTTCCTTGGGACGAAGGTGACAGTTTTCACTGATCACGCTATAATTCGATATCTCGTCTCAAAGAAGGACTCGAAGCCTAGATTGATTAGATGGGTTCTTTTGCTTCAGGAATTTGAATTAGATATCAAGGACAAAAAAGGTACTAACAATCAAGTCGCTGATCATCTTTCTCATTTGGAAGACCCAAGTGCAACTTCACAGGATAAGACATTGATAAATGAGTCTTTTCCCGATGAGCAGCTGTTTGGGGTGCAAGAAGAAAAACCATGGTTTGCAGACATTGTGAACTACCTTGTGAGTAATATCATGCCTCCAGACTTGTCTTACGCTCAAAGGAAGAAGTTTCTTCATGAGGTGAAGTGGTACATGTGGGATGAACCATATCTTTTTAGGAAAGGAGCTGACCAAATCATCAGGAGATGTGTTCGGTACAGCAAAACGGAGGGGATCTTGCGAGACTGTCATTCAACTGCTTATGGAGGTCACTATGGTGAAGAGAAGACAGAAGATCGTGTCCTTCAAGCGAGATTCTTCTGGCCTATATTATTTAAGGATACGCATCACTATGTTTTGAACTGTGATCGATGCCAGCGTGTGGGTAATATGTCAAAAAGGGATGAGATGCCTCTTAATGTACTTCTCGAGGTTGAGGTCTTCGATGTTTGAGAAATCGACTTCATGGGGCTGTTTGTCTCATCTTGCAATAATCAGTATATCTTGTTGGCGGTCGATTATGTGTCAAAATGGATTGAAGTCAAGGCTTTACCGACAAATGATGTGAAGGCAGTGCTTAATTTTCTTCATAAGCAGATATTCACACGATTTGGGACTCCAAGAGTCATAATCAGTGACGAGGGATCGCATTTTTGCAATCGTAAATTCACTTCTATAATGCAAAGGTATAATGTGAATCATCGCATCGATATAGCCTGCCATCCTCAAACTAATGGTCAAGCTGAGGTGTCTAACAGAGAGATAAAACGTATTCTAGAGAAAGTTGTGTGTCCATCAAGGAAAGATTGGTCTTTGAAGCTTGATGAAGTTGTTTGGGCGTAGAGAACAACATACAAGACTCCGTTAGGTTTGTCACCATTTCAGTTGGTTTATGGTAAGGGGTGTCATTTACCTGTGGAGCTCGAGCATAAAGCGTATTGGTCTTTGAAGAAGTTAAACCTTGATCTGGATGCAGTTGGTAAGAAAAGAATGCTTCAATTGAATGAACTCGACGAATTTTGGCTTCAAGCATATGAAAACAACAAAATGTATAAAGAGAAAGTCAAGAGGTGGCACGATAGGGGTCTAGTGCTCATGTCATTTGTGCCGGGACAACAAGTTCTGTTATTTAACTCTCGTCTCCGTCTTTTTCCTGGAAAATTGAAGTTGAGATGGTTCGGGCCTTTCATAATCAAAACGGTGTTTCCGCATGGAGCTGTGGAGATTTTTGAGAATGATCTAGGCCAAGCATTCAAAGTAAATGGTTAGAGGTTGAAGCACTACTATGGAGATACGACAAATCGTGAGGTGGTTAGTCATGTTCTATTTTCTACTTGATCTCGAGATTCTACGTCAAGCTAACAACGTAAAGCAAGCGCTTCTTGGGAGGCAACCCAAGTTTGTTGTATAATAGTAGATAGAGGAAGAAGAAAGAAAGGAGAAAAACACAAAAAAATCAAAAAATCAGAAAAATTTTGTGCCAACTATGGTAGCATGGCGCGCCCGCGCTGAAAAGTTAGTAGCACGGTGCGCCCGCGCTGGTATGCGGGGCAACCACGCTGGTTTTCCAGAAGCACGGCACGCCCGCGCAGCCAGGAGGGGAGGCCGCGCAGAGTCACTGTTTGCAAAAAATATAAGTTAGAATAAAGAGAAAATCAGAGACTTTATTCCAAAATCAATTCAAACCCGATTTTTACTCTTCCACATCCCATATTTCCCTCTCCAAATCAAACCCATTATTCCCATTATTCCCATAATCAATTCCCATTCCTTTTCCATAACCAATTTTATTCCTAAACTCCTATATATACATACACTTATACACAAATTTCTCCATCACTTCTTAAACTCTCAAACACACAAATCTCTCTTACAAACTTATATTCTCTCAATTTTTTTCAATCTCAATGGCACCAAAAAGACAGCGAACACAAGTTAGCAGCAGCACCACTGATTCTTCGAGTGTGGGCGGTGTGAGGCCTAGACTTTCAACTCCCAAGGCTAGGGCGGAGTATGTGAGGCTGCTTTTGAAGCCTATAGCCAAGGAGCGTGGTTTTCTGCCATCGGAGAAAGATGGTAAGTTGTTGGAGATGATCTTGGAGATGGGTTGGGTTGCTTTTTGTGAGACACCCGTTGTTGTGCCCATGAGTGTGGTGCGTTAGTTCTACGCGAATGCTAAGGCGGTGAAGAACGGTTTCATGATGGTTAGGGGGATGACGGTGGAGTACAGTGCTGAGGTTATTCGTAGGGCGATTGAGTAGCCCAAGAGGAGGCCAGATCAGGAGAATTGGAATGAGAAGACTCTGGAGGAGTTTAACTTGGATTTGATTGTTGCTACCCTGTATGTGCCTGGGACTCATTGGAAGTTCAAGAAGGGCACGAACGAGTATGCCACTTTCCCTGCATCGTGCATGAACAGGTTTCTGCGTGCATGGAATTTTTTATCTGTGCTAACATCATGCCATCTTCTCACGTGCATGATGTTACTGTGGAGCGTGCATGTTTATTGTGGGGTATTCTGCAGGGAGACTATGTGGATCTTGGGATGGTGATTCATTAGGGTATTCTGAGGTTCTTGTGAGGGATTACTACGGGATCGATATCCTATACGTCCATTGTGACGAAGTTGTGTGTGGCGGTTGGCATTCATTGGCCCGCACATGAGCAGCTGCAGCTCCCCAGTGCCCCGATTGATAGTTCGACACTGTTGAATATGTAGGAGTGGTATAGTGGGAAGCCCGATCCTAAGGGGCTTGGATATTCTTATGATCATCTTCCAGGTGGAAGGTCAACTCCTCAGGCATATACAGATGGCACGATGCAGGCGAGTAGAGCAGCTTGGAGAGCTGAGTTGGGAGAGGCCGGTCCTTCGGGTTCGCAGCAGCAACAACAGGAGAAGGCACATGGTAGTGCTGGTATGAGTTCAACGCTGTATAGGTTGTTAGGTCCCAATATGTTTGTAGAAGGGGGGTTGAATACAAACTATACCATTTAATCGAATAAAATGTGGAATAAAAATTGAAACAAAATTCAAGTTAAATAAAACTTTTATTAAACTTGAAATGTGTTACAACAACGGTATATGTTACAAGGAATTAATCTCAAATTAATTATCACAAATTTAGAATAAATTCGACATGAACTTTTTCTATTTTTGCAATAATTAGAATCAAATGTTAAAAGCGATTTGAGATTAAGTTCTGGGGATTTTGATCCGCTAGATAGTTACACAAGAACAACAAAAGAATTTCTAGTAGATTGGATTTAACAATAACTGCTAGAAATAAATGCTCTGAGAATTTTACAATAATTTCTCTGCTTCCGTTTGTTTTGTGTTCTTCAGTGGTTGGCTGTGTATTCAATTTTGTTGACAAAATGATCTGCTTCTGTTTGTTTAAGTAAATGGATCACTCGAATTGAATCAGCATGACATTTGGCAAGACAATCCAAAATGAACTAGAAAGACAATCCAAAATGAACTAGCAAGACAATCCTTTGAACTGGTAGAACTTTCGGTAGGACAATTACTTGACTTGGAAAGACTATCGGTAGGACAATAGAATGACTTGGTAGAACTATCCAGAAAGACTTGGTAGGACTTTCGGTATGACAATCCAATTGTCATACCAATTCAAATCTGTTTTGCTGATTTTCTTTTTGAATATAAATTCAAAATCATTTCTGAAAAATGCATAATATTAATTCAGAATTAATTAACCAATTAATTCAATTAATTAATAAATTAATCTTTGCAGATTTAATTTATTTTCTTAATTAATTTAAATGACTTAATTAATTAATAGAGAATTAATACTACTCTTGAACAGCAACCACTCTTCTGACAATCTTCTGAAAATCACTGAATCCATTTCACCACTTGAATGTTGACACTCGATGTACTGTCTGGTTCATGAATGACTAACTTCTGTGATGTTTCTCTAAGTCTTGATTTTCTTCAGATTAAATTCCTGTAATTAATTGATACCCTGACGAGATCTCTGTCACTTGGTTAAATCTACAATCTTGATTTATATCACTAAGGCTTGATCAATTACTTGAGCTTCTTCCAGTGAATCTTCAAGTCTGTAGATGAACAACGTTTCTTAACCCTTTGACAGATGTTACTTTGTGAGATCTCTCCGACGATAGATCCACTATTTACTTATTACATTCTTATTTGAGTTGAGTTAAATCCTCGAATAAACAAATAGGCTTAACATATGCCTTTCAATCTCCCCCTATTTGTTTGTTAGACAATAACAACAAATACCTAGAGGATAACTCAGCTAACAAATAAGAAAAAGATATAAACAGTAATGCAAAGTAAATAGCAGAAAAGTTCTAGATTATATTTAACATTTTCCAGATTCCAAAAGAAATTTACAAGTGAATACAAGATAGATGTTCCTCTAGCCTGAACATATAACTACATTAGTCTATCTTGATTCATAAAGCTCTAATCATATTACATTGAGTTTTGAGCTAATTGACTTCAGTTGTCTTCTCTTCTGAGTTCACCTTCTTCTAAATCTTGAAGCAACTCCTTGTCAAAGACACGATCTTTTTCTGAAGTGAAGCTTGCTGGTCTGACTGGTTGAACTCCAACTGACTTCAGCTTATTCTTGAACTGATTGTACCTTTTAATATTCTTTTCACAATAAGCTTGAATCAAATCAGCAGCTTGAGTCTTCAACATGGATGAGTATCCAACAGTTCTTAAATGATGTTCCATCCAGACCAGATGCTTAGCTGAGTAGTCTTTAAGAGATTGTGCATCTAGCTGACAGATTTGAAGACAATCAGACTTAAAGAATCTCACCTGATGAGGATTGTTGACCACTTGAGGACTAGCCCTGCTGGCAAACTCTTTAAGCCTTTCTCGAAGAACTTCATTCAATTCTGAGCTTCTTTTTACTTTATTGAGAAGAACCCAAATCTCTGACAAAGAACGATTCTCAAACAGATGAAGTGACACCTTGAAAGATCCTTCACTCTGACAATATACAAAAATGCTCATCTCATTTAGGGATATATCAAAAGCAGCTGTGATCCTTGAGACTTCAGTCTTGATAGCATTCATGTACATGTCATTGTTAGGATTTGAGATTTCCAGCTTGTCAAGAAGATGTAGGAACTGCCTATCATTGTTAGTGCTCAGCTGAGGCATATCAAGTACTCTCCTAGCTTCATCCCATTTTTCACCAATCTTCAGTCTGACATCTCTTCTCCTTTCTTGAGCCTTAATGTCATGAAGACGTTGCTTTTGAAGAGTTTTTGTTCTTTGTATGTCTTTCCTCATGTCAATGATCTGGGAGACCTTTTTGAGTTCAGCTTCTTTTCTTTTCATCTCTGATTGCTGCTGCTGAAACTCTTTCTCAAAGATAGGATCCACTGTAGCTTCCTCTTCCCATTCTCCAAAATCACTTTCCTCTTCAGCTTCAAATAAACCATCTTTATCTTCCAAGACTGGTTCAGTGGGAATGTCAAAAATATCAAAGTCATCATATTCTCCACTGTAGTAGACATCATCAGCCTTTCCTTTGTCTCCACCAGAGGTATCTTTTTCTTTTCCCTTTCCACTACTCCCTTTCTTCTCCCCCTTAGTTGAGGGATCCTCTACTGACTTTCCTTTAGAACCTCCATGACCTCCATCACTTCCAGAGCCTGAGCCTCCACCAGACAGCCCTTCAAAGTAAGTTCTTTGTTCTTCATTAGGGCAGTGAGAATTCTTGATCATGAAATACAAGTGTTTCATCCCTTCATTAAGATGTTCCATGCCCGTTTCTATCTTTAGAAATCTGGAGGAGTCCAGTGAATGATTCATTTCAACCAGGTCTTCAAGAGAAGTCATTCTTGTATGTAGAGAGCAGAAGTTAGAAATGTCATCAGCTGATAAAGTTGGAGTTTCCTGAATGGAATTGAGCTTTGGTATGAAAGTGGTCTTGATATCTGAGATATCATTCCTGATGAGTGCCAGCTGATTGTTGACAGAGGTAGAAGAAGAAGACCGTTCAACCACTTGTGCTTTGAATGATTTAGCTTCAGCTTGGCTTTTAGCAAGTTCTTCTTTTAAAGCAGCAATTTGAGCTAACAGATTTTCAGTGTCTGTGTCTGTGTGTGCTCTCACCTGAATTTCACTCGTGTTTGGTTCACTCACCTCACGTGCTTGTGTTTCTCTCAATATAATTGCTCGTGAGGAGTCTTCCTGTTGCTATTCTTCTGTACCTGCAATTAAAATCACCCTAGCCTCTTCAAGAGAGGTCAATGGTGGTGCAATGGGAATTCGCGAGTCCCGATCCTCAGTCAAACCTATCATTTCATGTGAAATAGATGTCTGAATTGCTTCAGGGATAGATTGACCGAGTTGCCCTCCACTTTCTCCAGATAAATCTGCGAGTGGAGAATCCCGTAAGGGAGCCAGAGGTGTTGGATCTGGGAGGGGAGAAAATGACTCTATTAAAGGTGGCAGAGAGTCAGATTTTCCCTCAGAAGCGTGTGACTGCTCTTCTACCGTAACTATGGCAGGCACTGTAACAGACTCTATGTGCACTCCTCGCTCCGTGTCCTGAGCATCATCTACGGGTATGTATGGTTCCATTGTGAGTAATGGAATTGTGCTTGACTCAGTACAAGATGCCATGGCCCTATGGCGAATTTCAATAGATTCATCCTGTTGAGAGGATGTTTCTAGTAACTGTTCAGTGGCCATTTCAAAGTCCATGTCCTGTTGGGAGGACAAGGTGGGCTTTCAGATGCCTCAGTAAATGTTCTTCGTTTCTTCGGAGGAGGCAGAGCTGAGGGTTCATTCACATCCACCAATACACTACTTCCTATTAACCTTCTGGGTAACATTTTAGACAGTGGGGGAGAGGTTGAGATAGGTTGTGACTCTGTGTTTGGCTCTATGACCTGGGATTGAAGCTGTGGTTCTACAACTTCATGGTCAGTCCTATCAACCATTGGGGGTCTTTCAACAGAAGTAGGAATGGAGTGAGAGTGAGGAATTACTACCTGTAATGGAAGAGCATCTGATGTTGGAGGAGCCTGGGTGGCTTGAACCACTGGAGGTTGAGCTTGCTGTTCATGACCGGGAAGATTGAAAATAGGTAAGGGAATATAAGTGGCCATGAAAGTAGATACAAGTACTGGAACTTGCATGAATTTGAAAGTTGTGTCTTGGCGGGTGTAAATCTTTTTGCTTACAGGAGGGGGTCGGTTACTGCGGAGTTAGCAAAAAGGGCTTTGTGCTCAGGTGTGAGAAGATGATCTGCTATAAGCATGAGAAAACGAGCATAGTAACATGAGACCCTACGATTTGTAGAATGATCACGTAAAGCAGTAGTGAGACGTCTCAAGAGAATGGGTAAAAGTAGTTTGCCAAAATTGATCCTTTGATTGAAAACAACCGCAAGACCAATATACTGCAGAGTGGAAGTGATGTTGTGAAAGTTGGATTTAGTGCAGTTGGCAAACACTTTAGAAAGAGTATCGAAGAAAATGTCCCATTCAGACACCAAATTGGATTTTGAAAGTTTGGTTAAATTGATCACCCCCTGATAGTGAATAGCATGGAAAAAGTTTGAAATATCATTTTCAGAGGGCAAATTACATAAATTGTCCAAAGGAAAATTTAAAGCTTGATTGACGACTGTTTCATCAACCACATACTGTGTGTTTGCCACGGTGAATGAAAACGATTTAAAATCATCGGCCACAGTAGAGGCTGTGCAAATCAGTCTTAGCAGATCAACATTTAAAATCACATTTGATTTAATAGCAGAGCTAATAATCGAATGGTCATTTAAAACTCTAATCCATGGCTTAAATTTTTCTACATCACATTTATCTGGATTAAAATAACCAACAAGATTATGCGAAACAATTTGGAAATTGAGAGCCATTTAAAAATAATAATAAGACACACACTTTCAGAATTTTAAGAATAATATTAAGAAAATTTGAATTAATTAAATTAATTTAATAATTCGAATTAAATTAATTATAATCGAAAAATTTAGACAGAAATGTATCTCGTTAAAATTCTTAACTCACAAACGCAGATTTGAAAAGCCAAAAGACACAAAACAGAAATTAAAATAAAAATAAAATAAAAAAACTGATTTTGGGGAAAAATCGAATTGAAGTAAAAGAAAAGAAAAAATGGGCAGCACTTCTGTAAGTATATACTTGTATGTATATATCACAGGAGTGAAGTTTTAGTTTGCTGAGTAAAAACTCGAGCAAGGAAGATAATGGAGGAAGATTTGATCTAGTTCGAATATGAGAGATAGAGAGAGAAGAGAGAAAAATAACTGAAGACTGTTGAAATTTTTAACAAAAACAAAAACTGATTGAATGACTTAACAAAACAACAACAAAAAAACTTATAAGTAGACAACCGGTATGACAGTTTGGGATAGTCTTACCGATTGTCATACAGATAGTCTTACAAGGCAAAATCAAATTAGAAAATAGAAGAAATAAGAGTAATAAAAATAATAAACACTAAATACATATAACTGGTATGACAATCTGATAGTCATACCGATTGTCATACCAGTATAAAATAAAAGGAAAATATTTATATATAAGGTTTATAACTGGCAAGACAATTGATAGTCATACCGATTGTCTTGTCAGTATAAAACTATACTGGTTAACAAAATAAAACACAATTAGACTGAAATGACTTTCAGCAAGACAGTTTCAATTGTCTTGCCGATTGTCATAGCAGCATTAAAATCAAAATAAACACACATAAATATATATATATATATATGTACTAAAATGATTTTCAGCAAGACAATTCAAATTGTCTTGCCGATTATCATTTTAGTAGAGAGACAATTAAATATTTACAGAAAATATTAACAAATATGAAAAACTGAAATAAAGTCTTATATTAATAGTAAAAATTCAGAAAGTATTTACAAAAATAAAGACAATATTTCAGAATTAATTATTTTCATTCCAAAAATAGATTTCTGTTGAATTTTAGAAAGTAAAATTCATAGAAAAATATTTTTAGTGAAAATAAAATATTCTGAGATATTTAAAATTAACTAGTAGAGTAAATAAAACAGATGAGATAATAAAAATTACATAGAAATAAGCAGAAAATTTTGGAAAATGATAAAATAAATTTGCAAATGAATTTTTCAATTATGAAAAATTCATTTGTAAATTCACTCAAGAACAGATTTCAGATATTCACAAGTTTAATCACTAAAGCTATTCAACATACCCAATTTACCAACTAATTTGGTAAATGTGGATTCATCAAGAGGTTTAGTGAAAATATCTGCTATTTATTCTTCTGTTGGAATAAAAAATAGTTCAACAGTACCATTCATGACGTGCTCTCTAATAAAATGATACCTGATGTCGATGTGCTTTGTCCTTGAGTGCTGCACAGGGTTGTTGGTGATGGCTATTGCACTTGTATTGTCACATAAAATAGGAATTTTGTTGAATACAGAGCCATAGTCTCGTAGCTGGTTCCTAATCCACAAGATCTGAGCACAGCAGCTTCCAGCAGCAATATATTCAGCCTCGGCCGTTGAGTTGGAAACTGTTTGTTGTTTCTTGCTGTACCATGAGACTAGCCTGCTACCTAGGAATTGACAACTCCCTGAGGTGCTTTTCCTATCAACAACACTTCCTGCGTAATCTGAATCTGTATATCCAACAAGGTTAAAACCAGATTCTTTAGGGTACCAAATACCTAGATTTGGTGTTCCCTTAAGATATCTTAAGATTCGTTTAACAGCAACGAGATGAATATCTCTAGGATCTGCTTGGAACCTTGCACATAAGCATGTAGCATACATAATATCTGGTCTACTTGCAGTAAGATAGAGTAATGAGCCAATCATACCTCTGTAGCTTGTGACATCTACCTTAATGGAGTTTTCACATGGTCCAAGGTTGACAGCTGTAGTTGAAGGAGTCCTTGCTGATGCAGAATCCTCTAGATTGTACTTTTTGAGGAGTTCTTTGAGATACTTGGATTGACAAATAAAAGTTCCATCTAACCTTTGATTTACTTGTAATCCAAGAAAGAACTTCAGCTCTCCCATCATGCTCATTTCAAATTTGTTGTGCATTAACTTAGCAAATCTCTTGCAGAGATTATCATTAGTAGACCCAAATATTATATCATCCACATAGACTTGGACTAATATAGTATCATTCTTATGTTTTTTAGAAAAGACAGTTTTGTCTATGACACCTCTAATAAAGCTATTTTCAAGAAGAAATTCAGAGAGAGTGTCATACCATTTTCTGGGAGACTGTTTGAGTCCATAGATAGCCTTGAAAAGAAAGAAGACAAAATCCAAATGATCTGGATCTTCAAAACCAGGAGGTTGCTCTACATATACCTCTTCATCCAACTTTCCATTCAGAAAGGCGCTCTTGACATCCATTTGATAAACTTTAAAGTTAGAGAATGCTGCAAATACCAAAAATATCCTGATGGCCTCTAGTCTAGCCACTGGAGCATAGGTTTCATCATAATTAATGCCTTCAGCTTGAGAATACCCTTTAGCTACCAGTCTTGCTTTGTTTCTTGTAACCACACCATCTTCATCTAGTTTATTCCTGAATACCCACCTAGTACCAACAGCTTTCTTGTGTGTAGGTCTAGGTACCAGTTTCCAGACTTGTTGACTTTCAAACTGATTGAGTTCATCTTGCATAGCAATCACCAATCTGGATCAGTCAGTGCTTCCTCAATCTTCTTAGGTTCCATCTCAGAAAGAAATCCTGAGAACAGACACTCATTTTGAGTAGCACGTCTAGTTCTGACTCCAACATCTAGATCACCAATAATCAACTCAAAAGGATGAGCTTTATTCCAGACAGTCTGTCTTGGAAGATTTGATCTTGATGATTTGCCTTGAAATTCATTGAGATGTTGTGTCCTACTAGATGATCCTTCAGCATCTCCCCCTGAGTTATTGCCATGTTGACTTGAAGATTCTCCGTCAGTAGCAGTGGTATCTCCATTGTTGCCAAAGTTTCCATCACTATTACCTTAAGTATCATCATGATTAACAAGTTCTTCACCAGCAACAACCTCAGGTTCTTGACCATGTTCTGATTCTGAATCTGATATATCATCAAACTTCAGTTTCTCAGAAGGATCTTCAGTTTGGATACTAGGGAGTTTAGTGTCATCAAATGTAACATTGACACTTTCAGTTACTTTGTGTTGATCAATGATATACACTCTGTATGATCTTCTTCCATATCCAACAAAAATACCTTCATATGCCTTTGCCTCGAATTTACCACGACGATCATCTCCATCCTTGAGCACGAAGCATCTGGCACCAAATACATGAAAGTATTTGATAGAAGGTTTCTGTTCATTCAAGATCTCATAAGGAGTTTTCATGAAGTCTTTGTTGATTAGAGTTTGATTCTGAGTATAACATGCAGTATTGACAGCTTCAGCCCAAAAGTACATTGGAAGACCTGATTCACTTAACATCGTTCTTGCAGCTTCAATCAATGTACGATTCTTCCTTTCTACCACTCCATTTTGCTGAGAGGTTCTAGGAGCTGAAAATTTTCTGGTAATCCCTTTGTCTGTACAGAATCCATTGAGAAGTGAATTCTTGAATTCTGTTCCATTATCTGACCTTATTGCTCTAACAGGGACATTAGAATCTAACTCAATCATCTTGATATGATCAATCACAACTTGTGGTGTTTCATCCTTAGAGTGAAGAAATAAAACCCACGTATACTTGGAATAGTCATCAACTATCACAAGACAGTAACACTTCTTTGACATCGAAAGGACATTAACTGGTCCAAATAAATCCATGTACAATAATTGCAGAACACCAGTTATGGAAGATGTGTCAGTGCCTCTGTGACTTGCTTTCTTTGACTTTCCTTTCTGGCAAGCCTCACATAGTCATTCTGGGAGAATTCCAGCTGAGGCAGACCTCTGACCAATTCTCTTTTGACAAGAGAATTCATTGTTTTGAAATTGAGATGAGAAAGTATCTTGTGCCATAGCCAACTCTCTTCTGACGATGCCTTTGCATAGAAACAATTGACTTCAGGATTGCTTCCAGAGTTCATGTCAGCTACGAACAGATTTCCTTTCCGGATTCCCATCAAGGAGGGTTTTTCACTTTTCTTGTGCAGAATCTGACACTTCAGCTTGTCGAATAAAACATTGTAGCCGTTGTCACAGAACTGACTAATGCTAAGCAGATTGTGTTCAAGTCCTTGCACAACATACATATTTTCAATGATAACATTTCCAGCTAGCAAACAGTCATATCCCTCCGTTAAACCTTTGCTGTTATCTCCAAAGGTAACCACTGGGCCAGCTTTCTCAACCACATTTGATAGCAGGGCTCTATCTCCGGTCATATGTCTTGACGATCCGCTGTCAAGAATCCACACTACCGGTTGTACCTGTTTAATGCCCTGCAATACAAATGGATTAGACCTTCTTCGGAACCCAAGCTTGGCTGCGTCCGGCATACTTGTAAAATTGGCCTTTATCAGGCAAAACAACATTCTTAATTTTAATATTCTCAACGTTCTCAATGACTGAACATTTGACCTTATGTTGCCTTGACAAATTTTTGTTTAGGCTTAGGCACAAATGTCTCATTTCTAGCTTTAGGAGGACTAGCAGTCTTAGACCTATCATGCTTTCTATTATTCACATGCTGACGAGGAGTAGTCTTATCATTAGAAACATGCTTACCATTAAAATAAGCATACATCAGATTAAAAGCACAAGACATACAATCAGGAACACCACATGCTTTATGAGAGGGATTAACAATAGGCAACTTATGTATGGTAGATATGGCATTTGTGTTATCCAACTCATGTGTGTCTGAGTTAGTCTCAGTTGCTTTCACAACCTTGACTGGAACTTTTGACACACTTGACTTGGAGACAGCTTTCTCATTAGCATTATCTTCAGCACGGATTTCTTCTTGAATAATAAATGAGGTCTCATCAAATGGTTCAGCAATTGATTCTTTATAGAGGGGTTCATCAACACCCTTAAGCACACGTGGTACTTCCCTGCCTTTAGCACAGACATGAGGAGGGGAGTTTATGCCTAATTTTCCAATAGCAGCATTGTAATCATAACCTATTCCAGATGTTTGATTAACAGCTTGCTTATTGTAAAACTCTTTGGACTTCGAACAAGAATTAAAGTAAGCTTTAACCTTAGCCTCAAGACCGGTGATCTTGTCTTTGAGAATAGTTTCAAGTTGTTTATAACAGTCAACTCTATTCTCTAGAAAAGATACTTGTTCTTTTAATTTATCTTGATTAATGTGCACAAGTCTTAATTCATTGACCTCTTTCTCAAGGTCTTTGATTTGTTGATTTAACAATTCATTATCACGACGAGCACAATCTAAGGAACCTCCTAGATGATAAACTAATTCAGCATCAGTAAATTTTACCTCTTTTCTTGACGATGAGGTATTTGCATCACTAGCCATGAGAGCAAGATTCCTAACTTCTTCATCTTCACTGTCAGTATCATCCCAGCTTCTTCCCTTTGCCAGGTAAACCCTTTCAGATTTACTCTTCTGATTAGAATCATAAGAGTTCTTCCTAAATTGTTTTGGCTTCCTGCATTCTGTGGCAAAGTGTCCCAACTCATTACAGTTGAAGCATCGAATGGTGCTTCGATCAACCATCCCTGTTTTGTACCCACCACTGCTGGTGTTAGAGGATGAAGATCCACCTTTCTGGAATCTGTTGTAGTTGGACTTGTACTTGAACTTGGGATTCCTTTTGAATCTAACATTTGAAAATCTCTTGACAATCAGGGCCATTGACTCATCCTCCAATTGCTCCAGTTCTTCCAAGAAATAAAAATCATCTCCTGATTCATTTGTAGTAGGAGGATCAAATTCTGCTACTATCACATTTTTTTCAACCTTGGAAGACTGTACCATTCTTTCTGACTATTGAGATTGTTGTTGATATTGTGGTTGTTGTTGTTCATCAGCTACTAGAGCAGTAGACGTACTGACCACTCTTCCTTTCCCACAAACTTCCTTCTGCTGAATCTGCTCCAACTCATAAGTCTTTAACACACCGTAGAGCCTTTCCAAAGAAATCTCACTCAGATCTCTTGCTTCTCTTATGGCAGTGATTCTATGTTCGAGATGAGTTGGCAGCGTTAAAAGGAACTTTGTGTTGACCTCCCTGATGGAATAGTATTTACCATTAATGTTCAGGTTGTTGATCAATGCATTGTACCTCTCAAACACTTCAGTGATTCCTTCTCCTGGATTGGATTTAAAGTATTCATACTCAGAGGTTAGGATTTCTAACTTGTTCTCCCTAACTTCCTCCGTGCCTTCATTAATAATCTCAATAGTTTCCCAGATATGTTTGGAATCTTTACAATTCATCACATGTCTATTCATCAAGGGATCAAGGGAATCTACTAAAATTAATTGAAGGCTAGCATCTAGGGAGGCTTCTTCTTTTTCAGCAGGAGAAAAATCCTCAGGATTCTTTACATAAGTTCTAGCTTTGGTGATCACCACATAATTTTCTATTACGTCTGGTTCAATAACCATAGGAATTTTTGGACCCTTCTTTAACACTTCCAGATATTTGGGATTAGCAACTTGTAAAAACAATAGCATCTTCTTCTTCCACATGATATAATTTTCTTTATCGAATAGTGGAATTTTAACGGTTCCAACTTTTTGTGTAGTCATTATGAATTTTTTGAGTGAATAAAAAATTCAAGGAGTGAAAGAAACATAAAAGTATAGGATCTTGATTTGTACGTTAATCAGAAGGCTCTGATACCAATTGTTAGGTCCCAATATGTTTGTAGAAGGGGGGTTGAATACAAACTATACCGTTTAATCGAATAAAATGCGGAATAAAAATTGAAACAAAATTCAAGTTAAATAAAACTTTTATTAAACTTGAAATGTGTTACAACAACGGTATCTGTTACAAGGAATTAATCTCAAATTAATTATCACAAATTTAGAATAAATTCGACATGAACTTTTTCTATTTTTACAATAATTAGAATCAAATGCTAAAAGCGATTTGAGATTAAGTTCTAGGGATTTTGATCCGCTGGATAGTTACACAAGAACAACAAAAGAATTTCTAGTGGATTGGATTTAACAATAACTGCTAGAAATAAATGCTCTGAGAATTTTACAATAATTTCTCTGCTTCTGTTTGTTTTGTGTTCTTCAGTGGTTGGCTGTGTATTCAATTTTGTTGACAAAATGATCTGCTTCTGTTTGTTTAAGTAAACAGATCACTCGAATTGAATCAGCATGACATTCGGCAAGACAATCCAAAATGAACTAGCAAGACAATCCAAAATGAACTAGCAAGACAATCCTTTGAACTGGTAGCACTTTCGGTAGGACAATTACTTGACTTGGAAAGACTATCGGTAGGACAATAGAATGACTTGGTAGAACTATCCAGAAAGACTTGGTAGGACTTTCGGTATGACAATCCAATTGTCATACCAATTCAAATCTGTTTTGCTGATTTTCTTTTTGAATATAAATTCAAAATCATTTCTGAAAAATGCATAATATTAATTCAGAATTAATTAACCAATTAATTCAATTAATCAATAAATTAATCTTTGTAGATTTAATTTATTTTCTTAATTAATTTAAATGACTTAATTAATTAATAGAGAATTAATACTACTCTTGAACAGCAACCACTCTTCTGACAATCTTCTGAAAATCACTGAATCCATTTCACCACTTGAATGTTGACACTCGATGTACTGTCTGGTTCATGAATGACTAACTTCTGTGATGTTTCTCCAAGTCTTGATTTTCTTCAGATTAAATTCCTGTAATTAATTGATACCCTGACGAGATCTCTGTCACTTGGTTAAATCTACAATCTTGATTTATATCACTGAGGCTTGATCAATTACTTGAGCTTCTTTCAGTGAATCTTCAAGTCTGTAGATGAACAATGTTTCTTAACCCTTTGACAAATGTTACTTTGTGAGATCTCTCCGATGATAGATCCACTATTTACTTATTACATTCTTATTTGAGTTGAGTTAAATCCTCGAATAAACAAATAGGCTTAACATATGCCTTTCATAGGTGCTTGATGAGGAGGATGGATGCGATGCATGACATCCATAGTCACTTTGCACAGGACCTTACCCAGGCTTTGGGGACTGCATTCAGAGCCACAGGAGTTAACATCCAGTGGCCAGTATTCGGTGAGGATGATGTGTATCCACCTCCAAACACTCCTGACACACCACCCCTTGAGGGTGATGACCCTGATTCTAAGTAGGTACGCATGAATCCTTGCTATTACCTTCACTGAGAATAGTAAATATTTTAAGTTTGCGGGTAGTAGTTAAGGAATATATGTTATGTGTGAGTCGCATATAGTTTGCATATTCATGATAGTTTAGTTCATATAGATGCATATTTTCCATGTAGTTTTTTTTTGTTTTTTATAGTTTTTTTTATTTTTGTATGATAGTTTGTTCATATAGTTCATGCATTTACATAATAACATGATCCCTTAGATAATTTTTCCGATTAATTTGTGATATTGATGCTAGTGCAGTGATGTCATGCTTAGTGATGTTAAGTCGTATCGAGTTGACTTGCATGCTAGGAGCATTTATATTTAACTAAGTCTTATAGGTTGCTTGAGGGCTAGATCATGGTCATGGTTTGTTTGTTTGTCGAAGTTTAATCCCTTGTTTATATTTAGAATTTAGGATATTCTCTTAATGAAAAAATAATATGGATATTTAAAAATTGGAAAAAATTGGATTTCAGTGCTAGTTGTTGTGGTTAAGTGTCAAATGGCTAGAAACACACTCGTTCAGAAATTTGTGAAAAAGAAAAAAAAAAGAAAAAGAAAAAAAATATGTGTTTATGCATAATTGGCCACGAGTGGGCTCTTTAATACTCGAGTTATTAAGTTCTTAGGGGACTTTGTGCATAGTGACCTAAGGATTTTTATAGTCTGGGATCCACTAACCTAACGCTCACTATATGGGTATTATTGTATAAGTCTTTTTTAGACCTCACTCATTACACGGTCAAATAAGCATATTTGTGTTATTTTTATATTATGAATAAAAGTATGAATCCATGTAAAACTTGTTGGGAATATGTTGTGAACTTGATGATTACATTAACAAAACACCTTAGTAGATTCAACTTAGTGAAAAATGTAGCACTCGACGGATAATCAGATATAGTCCCGACGGATGACTCAATATAGTCCCGATGGATGATGATTTGACATCCATCGAGTGAGTAGCTTATGTAACAATAAGTCATGTAGCACATTTCTCTAAACACCTTTGTATAGATTCTGTAGTAGCATATAAGTCATGTTGACTTTAATTAGATATGCAAAATAGGTTGATTAATTGTAAATATAAGATTTTTTATAATTCTGCATAAGTGAAATGAAGTCAACTGTCAAATAGCTACCCGACGGATGATTAACAAAGCCACCGATGGATGATCAACAAAGTTCCCGACGGATGATCAACAAGGCAACCCGACGGATGATAGACATGTACCCGATGGATGATCAATTCAAACATCTGTTGATAGTGACAACACAGTCACATGCGTCGAGTGTTTGCAAAAGGAATGTGGTAGCCTATTCAGCTGGGTTTATTAGAACAAAGAAGCATTACCATTTTCATGGTATTATGAAGATATTCAAAGATGCTGGAATAGAGTAGTGAAGCAGCATGGTATTAGACTTGATAGGTTTTGTTTTATTATCTTGTCTTATTACTATGTAATCTTGGTAATATATAAACCAAGAGTAGCAAGTAGAACAACAAGAAGACTAAGCAAATACATTCTCAGAGAAACAATTGTAAGCTATATCCTGTAGCATTTCTCTGTAAGTTTAGTTGTTCATATTTGTAAGCAGCTGTGAGCTATTCAAGCTTCACAGGGTTCTCTTGATATATATATATATATATATATATCTGGTAGATACATTCAAATCCACCATAAAGTTTTTAAAGACTTGTGTTTTTAATTACATGTGTTTTAATTTATCTAACTCTTCATTCCGCACTTTGCAAATCAAACACTTATATATTATTAAGAAAGAACCATTTTTCATTAATCTGAAAAAGTAGCCAGAATTACATTCAACCCCCCTTCTATAATTCTTGTTGTATTGTTAGGGACTAATAATTGGTATCAGAGCAAGCTCTTGAAGCACAAAGAGTTTAAAGATCACAACAAACAACAAGATGAACAAGAAGGATGTTGGAGTCAAGATTCCTTTTCAGGACAAAGATAATTACTATCACTCGAAGGTAAAGATGCATCTTCATTTACTTTCTCAAGATGAGGCCTATGTGGATTGCATAGAGAGAGGTCCTCACGTACCAATGAGAGCTGCAACTGGAAATGAGCCATCAGTTCCCAAGCCAAGGCATGAATGGTCAGAGCCTGGTATGACACTTTGTCAAAGTTTCTTTTAGAGAATCACTTCACTAGAGGTACTGTAGACAAAACTTTATTCTTTAGAAATGTTAATGGCTCTAGCATACTTGTTCAAATTTATGTAGATGACATTATTTTTGGCTCTACAGATGAAAAACTTTGCAAAAAGTTTGCCAAACTAATGCAAAGTAAGTATGAAATGAGCATGATGGGAGAACTGACTTACTTTCTTGGTTTACTAGTTAAGCAAGTTAGTGATGGAATATTCATTAGTCAAACTAAATATATTCATGATCTTTTAAAGAAGTATGAACTAATGGATTGCACATCTGCAAAAACTCCCATGTGAAGGAATTTACGGATGAGCGGAAACGTGATATAACAATTATTCCGTAAAAACCATGTATCGCACATATAGAAAAAACATATAATACAGAAAAATGGAGGAATCGTAACCATACCTTGTGAATCGAAGGTTTATAAAAATGGAGTGCTAGCAGTTGCTCCTCAGTGTGTGAAGCACTCTACCGGTATCCACCAAGATCGATCCTCTTCGATGAACCTTTTTATAAAACCGAGCTTTTATAAAAATGGAGTTTTTGGGAGAGAGAGAGGGAGGAAGTAGATGGAGGCTAGGGTTTTCACAAAACCAAAATTGTGTGAATAGAATGAGCCATCTCATTCTATTTATAGGGCTCTCCTAGGGTTATAAAATATATCTTTATATATATATATTAACCCCCACATTTTATCTTTATAAAATACTCTAATAATAAATTAAACTATTTTAATCATTATTTCTTTTTCAAAACTATTTAGAAAATAATTCTCTCTCTCATTATTTCATCAAAGAAAATATTCTTTTATGGTGTGACCCTGTAGGTTCAATATTATGCCGATAGTAGAAATAAATAATAATTAACTTTTATTAATTATTTACATGAATAATAAAATTCACTAAATATAATTAACTGATTAATTATATTTATTCTACATCGTGAGTGATGCTTCTCAACATATCGCGACTATCCGGATAATATGAATTCACTGCTTAGAATACCAAGAACCTGTCAGTGACTAGTTACCGTACAATGAATTCCTTCTACCCTTACAATATCCCGATTAAATACAAGGCATGGATCTCGTGTCAGACCTATCAAATTTAATGATATGATTTCTTATTCATAATGCAAAGTTCATATTAATGCAAATTATAAACTCCTTTCTAATTTCATACACTCTGGCCAGAGATTCCAGAACTCGCATACTAAGAATAAAATAGGATATTCTCTTCCTATACTGGAAGGGGTAGATCCTCTATTAACGTTAACTATCTCTATACACAAATTCATATGCCCAGTATAGACCTAATGGATGTCCTTGAGACTAAGGACTAAACCAAAGCACAGTTCATTATATATAAGATAACTTTAACAATCTCAAGTCTAAGGACACTTGTACAACTATCACTCAGTGAATAACTATTGACACGTGAGTAATCTCCATTAGTTGTTCAACTTATCGAGTCATGTTCAATGAACTTATTCCCCAATAAGCACCTACATACTAGCTATAGTGTCACCACACAAATGCCTATGAGAACAGACATCCTCCTCAAGGGAGCAAGCATAGTATGTACCAATCTTTACGGATCCACTAACATCCGATTAGTTATCCTATGATCAGGAACTGTTTAAGTCTAGAGTTATCATCTTCTAGATCTCACTATTATAATCTCATTATAATTCTAGAAGCTTTACTCTAAACTATGGAACATCTTATTTAAAACACTTTAAATAGATAAAGCCCATAATAAAAACATAACAAGTCTTTTATTAATATCAATGAAATCAAATAGGAATACTAGAAAGTTCTTCCTAACTCATCATACATGATTGGATTTAGGATAAACACTTTCAATCTCCCACTTGAACTAAAGTCAATCACCCTGGTATCTAATACCCATCTTCTCTTTATGATGATCAAAGTGAATATGAGATAATGACTTTGTGAGTGGGTCTGCTACGTTGTTATGTGTGTCAACTCTCTCAATCTTGACATCTCCTCTTTCAATGATTTCCCTAATCAAATGAAAGCATCGCAAAACATGTTTGGAATTTTTATGAGACCTAGGTTCCTTGGCTTGTGCTATTGCTGCGTTGTTATCACAATATAACACAATAGGCTCCTCAATGCTAGGAACAACTCCCAATTTAGAAACAAATTTCCTCATCCAAACGGCTTCTTTTACAGCCTCACTTGCAGCTATATATTTTGCTTCCGCTGTGGAGTCAGCCGTTGTAGACTATTTGGAACTCTTCCAACTAATCGCACCACCATTCAGAGTAAACACGTACCCTGACATGGATTTGCTATCATCACTTTCTGATTGAAAACTAGAGTAAGTATAACCCTCTATTTTCAACTCAGATCCACCACCAAAAACAAGAAAAATATCCTTAGTCCTTCGCAAGTACTTAAGGATGTTCTTCACTGCTTTCCAGTGGTCTTCACCTGGATTGGACTGATATCTGCTCGTCACACTGATTGAATAAGCAACATCAGGCCTAGTACATAACAGCACGTACATGATAGATCTTATTGCTGAAGCATAAGGAATCTTACTCATACACTCTCTTTCCTCAGGTGTCTTAGGAGACATCTTTTCGGAAAGGGACACTCCATGGCTCATCGGTATGAGACCTCTTTTGGAGTTTTCCATGCTAAACCTTTTAAGCACTTTCTGGATGTATGTATCCTGGGTAAGACCTATCATTCTTCTAGATCTATCTCTATAGATCTTCATACCGAGAATGTAGGATGTTTCTCCCAAGTCCTTCATAGTGAAGTTCTTCGATAGCCACACTTTGACTGATTGCAGCATCGGTATATCATTTCCTATAAGAAGTATGTCATCCACATACAATACAAGAAATGTGACCGCGCTCCCACTAACATTCTTGTAGACACATGGTTCATCTATGTTTTTGATAAAACTAAACTCTTTGATTGTCTCATCAAAACGGATGTTCCATCTACGAGAAGCTTGCTTCAAACCATTTATGGTTCGTAGCAGCTTACACACTAGATGTTCATTTCCCTTGGAAAGAAAACCCTCTGGTTGTGTCATATATACTTCCTCTTCAAGTTTCCCATTGAGGAAGGCCGTTTTCACGTCCATTTGCCAGATCTCATAGTCGTAGTAAGCAGCAATCGCAAGTAAAATCCGAATTGATTTTAACAGGGCTACAGGAGAAAAAGTTTCATCAAAGTCAATCCCTTGCCTTTGTCTGAATCCTTTTGCCACGAGCCTGGCCTTATAGGTCTCCACCTGGCCATCTGCTCCAATCTTTCTTTTGTATAACCTTTTGCACTCAATAGGCTTCACACCCTCAGGTGCTTCAACCAAAGTCCATACTTGGTTGGTATACATAGATTCCATTTCGGATTTTATGGCATTTTGCCATTTCTCTGAGTCAACACTACTCATAGCCTCATTATAGGTCATAGGGTCGTCATCATCAATGATTGACAATTCATTGTTATTCTCGATGACAATGCCATAATACCTCTCAGGTTGGCGAGACACTCTCCCCGACCTACGAATGGGCTGTTCCACAGAAGGTTGTTCAGTCTGAACAGGTGTTTCCACTTGATTTGTAGTAGTTTGTGCTTCTTGAACTTCATCAAGTTCAATTTTGCTCCCACTATTTCCTTCAAGGATAAACTGCTTTTCCAAGAAGGTAGCATGTCTGGAGACAAACACCCTATGATCGGTGTAAAAGTAATACCCTAAAGTCTCTTTAGGATATCCCACAAAACTACATTTTACGGATCGAGATTCCAGCTTATCTGGGTCAACTTTCTTGACATAAGTTGGACATCCCCAAATCTTAACATGTTTAAGACTCAGTTTCCTTTCTTTCCATATCTCATATGGAGTTTGAGGAACAGATTTGGAAGACACCTTATTCAGTAAATATGCTGAGGTTTCCAATGCATAACCCCACAGGAATACTGGAAGATTCACATAGCTCATCATGGACCGAACCATGTCTAACAAAGTTCGATTTCTCCTTTCAGATACCCTATTCAACTGTGGAGTATATGGAGGAGTCCACTGGGAGACTATACCATTTTCTTTGAGATAATCTAGAAACTCTCCATTTAAGTATTCACCACCTCGACCTGATCGAAGAGTTATAATACTATGTTTGGTTTATTTCTCCCCTTCATGCTTATATTCTTTGAACTTTTCAAAGGCTTCAGACTTGTGTTTCATCAAATACATATATCTGAATCTAGATCGATCATCTATGAAAGTAATGAAGTATGAAAATCCACCCATGGTTTGCATAGACATTGGTCCACATACATTTGTGTATACCAATCCTAGCAAATCTGCAGCCCTCTCTCCATGTCCACTAAATGGAGATTTAGTCATTTTACCCAATAGACAAGACTCGCATGTAGGATATGATTCAAAATCAAAGGGGTCAAGTAACCCTTCCTTATGCAATGTCCGCAGTCTATTTTCACTAATATGACCAAGTCTGCAGTGAATCAAAAAGGTGAGATTTTCATCATCCCTTTTTCTTTTATTAGTATGTTCAATTTGTAGTAAATCATGCTCTACGTCACATACATACAGACCATTATTTAAAATACCACTTCCATAAAGAACGTTATATCTAAGAATTGAACATTTATTATTCTGAATAACAAACGAAAATCCAGCCAAGTCTAACATGGGAATAGAAATAATATTCCTCACAATCGAGGGAACGAAATAACAATTATTTAAAACAATAGTATTGCCTGTAGGCATATGTAAATGAAATGATCCTACAGCTTCAGCAGTAACTCTTGCTCTATTTCTCATCCGTAGAATCACCTCCTCTTCCTCAAGAGTCTTACTTCTCCTTAGTCCCTGCAACGAATTGCAAATATGAGAACCACAGGCGGTATCTAATAACCAAGTAGAAATTTGATTTAATGACATATTCACTTCAATCATGAACATACCTGAAGTAGAAGTGGTAGTCTCACTACCCTTCTTCTTCTTCTTCAATTCTGCAAGGTAAACCTTGCAGTTCCTCTTCCAGTGCCTCACCTTGTTGCAGTGAAAGCAAACAGCTTTGCTCTTGGGGTCTTCAGCTTTTGGTGGAACAGGCTTTTTCTCACCTACTTTCTTCTTCTTGGAAGGGTTCTTCTTCCTTTTCTTAGGATTGCAACCTTCACCAATTAGAAGAACAGAACTCTTCTTAGGGGAAAAATTCGATTCCGCAGTCTTCAATATGTTGTGGAGTTCAGCCAGGCTGACATCTAGCTTATTCATGTGAAAGTTCACAATAAACTGCGAAAACGAACCCGGAAGTGATTGCAAGACCAAGTCTTGGCTCAGCTCCCCATCCATGGCAAAACCAAGTTGTCCAAGACGTTCAATCAAATTAATCATCTTAAGTACATGGTCATTCACAGACGATCCCTCAGACATCCTATAACCGAACAGCTCATTTGATATCTCATATCGAGCTGTCCTCCCTGCCACATCATACAACTTTTGTAGATGCACAAGGATAGTGTGAGCATCCATATGCTCATGCTGCTTCTGTAGCTCAATGTTCATGGAAGCTAGCATTATACATTGAGCAACATTTGCATCATCTATCCACTTATGATACACAACATGTTCATCATTATGTGTATCGTTAGCAGGTTCAGTAGGCTTTAGGTGAGTCAAGCACATATTCCAGCTTCTCAACCCTGAGAACAATTCTCAAGTTTCGAAGCCAGTCAGCAAAATTAGGACCAGTCAACTTGTGAGCATCTAGTATGCTCCGGAGTGATAGTGCAGAAGACATAACGTATATAGTAAATCTGTAAATGATGAACACATAACAACACTTAGCAAATATTCAATTTCATTACAAAACACTATATGAATTGGGTCTTTATTCATAAGTGGCTCCCACTAGTTAATCTAATTTATACAACCCCCTAAGTGAAAAATTAAGCATTCATAATGCTAGTGGGAATAGGGATCCTACATTCCATCACACAACCTCGGCTGTAGCACGAAACATCATGTGATGTTCAATAGACAGACAACTCTTGTCAATTACATCTTATGTTATTCCCTAATAAAACTTTAGCCTCTTGAATAATTGAGTCACGGCTGTAGCACGACAGACTCAATATTCTAAGTCAAGTCTAACCCAACATTTCGTACAATTGAATCAATTTCCAACGGCCCACGGCTACAGCATGTAACGACCTTTAGATTCTAATTCAATGTACACATCTTTATGTAATAGACAAGTATTTCTTATTTCAAAATCAAAGCCCTCGGCTGTAGCACGAAACGACAATGATTTAAAAATAAGAACTACTTTCTACCAAGTTGGAAGGCTATGACCGACACAAGCTCGTTGTGTCATTGGCCAATTACTACTTGATATTATTTAATTTTAGAGGGATTATATTATGTTACAATCATAATCATATTATAAAGAGATTCTTCCTTTTAAATTAAATATTTCAAATCAATAATCGATAATCAGATGATTCCCAGATCGGGGGGAGCATTGTCAAGAGGCGTCACTTAATACCCCTTTCTTACAGATCAAAATCTGTTTTTGACAAAATCATCCTTTCTCTCAAAATTGAAAATTTATATTTAATTACGTGTTTCATAAACACAAGAATCTCATGATTGTATTCATAATATTATTGTCAAGGCAAGAAACGATTCCTATTTTAGGTTTTCTAGAGCACGCCTTATATTGATTTAAGTTCACCTAAATCTATCATTGCATGGTAAACATAGGCATATATCTCATATATAAAAATAAATAAACAAGTAAGCATGCAAGCAATATCATGTCACACATTGATATAATGATGTATGGATTTATTATAGCATTTAAAAGCAATTAAAATAATTAAAACAAGCTTTAAAACACTTTCGGGAATATAAACAGTTCAAAACTTTTATATAAAAAATATTTGACCACTCCATTAGATCCGTCTCAGAAAAACGAATCCAACGATATATTGCACGCCAAAAAACGGAGTTACGAAACTCCGAGAAAATCAAATTTAAAAAAGACAGATGGTCTGTAACGCATTACAGGAACGCGTTACAAGGGCTGTAACGCATTCCGGTAATGCGTTACAACACTTTTGAGCCTTTAAGTGTGTAACGCATTCAGTAAATGCGCGACCCTCCTTTTCCCCACGCGTGCGCTACACGCGCCTGGCACAGCCGACTCTGCAGAATGTTTTTTTTTGTTTTCTTCAGCCGTTTGTCTTTCCTGCCGTTAGCTGACTCGCTGTTACAAAAAAAAAATAGTAACCCCTTTTACCTTTACTCCCTTCTTAATTACTCTTTATTAATATTTTTTATTATTTTAATTTTACTATTAATAAATTAATTAACAATTAATTAATAAATTAATAAAAATCAAAATAATATGATTTCTTAAATCAGGCAGTAGCAGAAAATTATCAAATCAGCCATGGGTCCTTGTGCAAATTTTAATAATAAATATTCACATGCATAATTATTTCATGAATTTTAATTAAAACAATTTTAAAAAATTTATAACAAATAATCTACACATCACAAAATTATGAAAAAAATACCTAGATGATCTACAACACTTGTAGAACCAATATCAGAAGTCAAAATCTCATGCAAAAATTATTTCGAATTAATTCATAATTAAATCCAAATAAAATTGCAAAAATCATAACAAATCCATACATGCATTAAAAAATCTGAAATTTTTTATATGAATCTCTATATGCATAACCCAGCTCTGATGCCAATGAAGGAATTTACGGATGAGCGGAAACGTGATATAATAATTATTCCGTAAAACCATGTATGGCACATATAGAAAAAACATATAAAACAGAAAAACGGAGGAATGGTAACCATAATGTTATGGATTAAAACTAGTATATATAATTGCTGTATTTAGTACTAAGGAGCGTGAGCTTCAAGGCTCGATTTTGACTGTTCTTGTGTTTCGTGACTCAATCTGCCTTAACAAGATGCCTACGTACCTTGCTGATTGCCAAGGATCAAGTCAAAAACGTAGTTCTGATCTGTGGGGTGAGACCCCTTATATAGATGTTGGGAGTCCTTGAATTGGACTTAGTATAGGAGACTTGATGGGCAAGTCTCATAATTAGAATGGACTTTGGAGTCCTAGATAGTAGGAAACTGATTCCTTATCCTTTTAGGTCCCCTTGAGGCTAATCTATAAGGATTTATATCCTTATCGGGACTCTTCTCTATAGCTGATTTTTCCCTTATTAATTAATTACGAAATTAATTAATAATCAGGGCTTTTGGGCCTTCCTTAATCCATCAGGCCTGATCTGGTCCATCAGGCTTAACCTTTCCGGTCTGAGTATCATATATCTTTTTATTGGGCCTAGCAGCTCATACCTTGCAGTATTTAATTATACTATCATAATTTATTTATCCCTATCATTTGCCCCCCAACTTTTGGGAAACATTGATTAGGTTTCGCAGAAGTTAAATCTATTCGTTCCCTTACAGGGTTTCGTTTTTGCGTAAAGTGTGAAGCGACCTACACATTTACAATGAATCTTCCTTTTATTCAGGAATTATCTTAATTTCCAGGAATTTTTCCCTAATTTTCTGGGATTTTCCCTAATTTTCTGGATTTTTCCCTAATTTTCTGGGATTTATCCTTAATTTCTGGATTTTTCCCTAATTTTCTGGGATTTATCCTTAATTTCTGGATTTTTCCCTAGTTTCCTGGGATTTATCCTTAATTTCTGGATTTTTCCCTAATTTTCTGGGATTTATCCTTTATTTTCTGGATTTTTCCCTTAATTTTCTGGGATTTATCCTTAATTTCTGGATTTTTCCCTAATTTTCTGGGATTTATCCTTTATTTTCTGGATTTTTCCCTTAATTTTTTGGGATTTATCCTTAATTTTTGGATTTTTCCCTAATTTTCTGGGATTTATCCTTTATTTTCTGGATTTATTCCTTATTCCTGAAAATATTAGTATTTTTCAGAAATTATTTAAGGAATTTCCTTATTATTCTGTAATTTTCCAGGAATTTTTCCCTCCCTTTTTCTTCTTTTTTCTTCCTTTTCTCTCTTCTTTTTTTTTTCTTTTTTTTTTATACAGATTTCGACCAGGAATCCATTCGACCAAGATCCTGGTCGAATTAACCTTCATATTGCCCTGGTCGACAGGATTTCGGGTAGGATGGTTTCGATCAGGAATCCTGGTCGAATTTCGGCCAGGATTTTTCTCCTTTTTTTTTTATTTCAAGCAGAATTTTTCGACCAGGATTTCATTTCGGTCAGGATTTCATGCTTTTTGACCGAATTAGCCATCTTTTGTTGCCCAGGTCGACGTAAATTCAGGCAGGGTCCATTCGATCAGGATTTTACTTTGCTTCCTGGTCGACAGGGTCAGAAAACGTTCTGGCATTCTGGTTGAATGAAACAGTTATTTCCCCTTTTCGACCAGGAATTTCTGGTCAGGATCCTTCTCTTGACGGAAATAGCCCCTTTTTTCAGCCTTGGTCGAAGGAAAATCGACCTCAATGCAATCGACTAGGATCTTGGTGCAGGTTCTGATCGAATTGGGTCAGGCTCCCCCTTTTTTTGTTTTTTTTTATATTCTTTTGCCTTGAAGTTGGGCCATACATCTGGGGTGGACTCTCTTGGGTCCTTGATTTGGGCCTGGATTTCTTGGGCCACCCTCTTAATGGGTCTTCATCCAGGGCCATTTCTTAAATCTGGGATTTTGTCTGTCAACTAATTGGGCCCTCTTTCTGGGCTTTCTTGGACTGGGCCTTTATCATGCTTTAATATCCAAAGCCCATTCAAACTTGGGTTGGGCTTTAACTCTTAAGCCTGACTTCCAGAATATTCTGGAATTTCTATATCATTCCAGATTTTTCCATATTTTTCTAAGATTTTTCTAAAATAATCTGGAACATTCCAGATCCTTCCATTTTTGGGCCCATATGGGCTTTTTTGAGGCCCAAATCCCCTTCTTCTTGGCTATAAAAAGGTGGGATGAGAGTGTGATTCCTCACACCTCTCATTTCACTTCTCCACTCATCCTACAAATTTCTCCCTCTTCTCTTCCTTTAGTTTTTTGGCCACTCCTCCCTTCAAGACTTTCAGGTTTTCTAGGCTTTACTAATGGCTGACAAGAATTCCGAGAGAGCGGCGAAGATTGCCTCGGCTTCAAAACGAGGTAAGGATATCGAGATCCGTTCTTCGTACATGTCTTTAATCGATATGATTAACACTAGGGGGGATGAATATCCCTCTACTGCACATCTCGATTCTTTTAATCATTGTAACACTTGGCACAACATTGATTTCAATAAACTAAATACTCGTTATAACGTCCTTCCTCCCTTTAGATTAGTTCCAGTCTCTGGTGGTGACCGTACTTGCCACTGGAGACCCGACACTCTCTTCATTTACACAGATGCCCTTAATGCTGGGCTTAGGTTTCCTTTTCATCCTTTTATTCCTCATCTTTTGGCTGATTTACAAATCAACCCGTGTCAGCTTCCTCCAAACGCCTGGAGGAACATTTTATGTTTTATGGTTTGTTGTCTTAGGGAGGGCTTTCCTCTTTCTGTAGCTGTTTTTAGGAAGGTCTTTCAGTGTTATAATAGTTCTTCCAATATCTGTGGCTGGGTCTATGTCAAGCAAAGGCCCAAAAGTAAACATATCTTTAACAGCGCCTCTATTCCTGATAATAATCAAAATTGGAGGAATAGTTTCGTTGGGTTACGTTGGGAGAATGGTGACTGGGGCACACTTTTTCGATCTTCCTTCGGGAAGGTCAGTGATGGTAGCCTCAAATCCATTCACTTAACTCCTGAAGAAACTATTATTTATAATGGGCTTACTCAGGATGATGGCACCACCACCAGCTGGACTCTCTTAGAGGAGTTTTCCCTGATTCATGTGGGACTATCCTCTGTTTCTCAACAGGTTATTTTTCTTCCCTTCTCAATTTTACTTCATTTCATGCATTATTAACATCACTTATTTTGTCCTTTGCTTTGTTTCAGCTGCTAAGGAGATTAACGAGGACAATGTTCCTTTGGTTGAGGAGACAGCTAGGATGAAGAAAGCTCGGCTCGCAGGCCTAGACACCCGGGGAAAGGCCACGGAGCCTATCTTTTTGAAGAAGCACAAAGAGCCTATAGGGGAGGCTTCAACTGAAGGAGCTGGAGGCCATGGTGCTCCTATCACTGCTGCTGCCCCTACTGCTGCTGCCACAGGCGCCTTTCAGCCTCTCTGGGGATTCCGCCGAGGGGACACCGTAGTTGGTTCCACAAAACATGCTTGGGATTGGTCCTACCATAGCGTCACTCCCAAGGACTTTACTGATGTGGTGGCCACCCCTGATCTTGAGAGGATTAAGCTCATGGGAGCTCAGTCTCTGACTTCGGTATGCCTTCTCTTTTTTGAACTTATTTTTCGTTCTTGTAGCATTTTCTTGCCTTATACTTTGTTAATTGCTTTGTTTCAGTCTAACGCCTACTTTCAAGGCGCTGTGAGGCAAGCCGAATCATGGAAGTGGGCTTCTGATAAGGCCGATAATGCCCTCAGGAGGCAACAGAAGAAGTATGCTACCCTGGAGAAGAAGCTCAAGCGCAAGGAGGAAGAACTCGGAGAGTCTAACGCCGAGCTGGTGGTACTTCGGGCGGAGAAGGATAAAGCCATAGACAACTATCTGGACTCGGAGGAGTTTGCCCAATCCATGAGAATTAGGGATGATTCAGTCTTTCCCAGGTTTTTTAGGACTGGTTGGGACACGGCCCTTGGGACCGTGAACGAGGCTTGTCCCGATATTAACCCGGCGGACTACATCTGCCCTGATGACGAGGCTTTGCTACAGAGGTTTCGTACCCGAGTAGTTGTCTCGGATCATGTTCCTCAGGATCCACTCCTTCCTCCTCCCGAGTCTTCTTCCAGATCTGCTGAGGACGACAGCTCTTCCTCCTCCTCCGAGACGACAGAGACATCCAGCGAGAGTGGAGAGGACGATGATATGGATAGGGCACCTCAGCTTCTTAGAGCTTTTTTAGCCCTGCGTGGCTTGTCTTATTTTTGAGACTTTTTTTTTATCAAATTTCTTGTAATATTTATCTGATCTTATTTTATCACCTTTTATGCTTGCATCCATGCATTTGGCTTTTATTCGTTAGGCCACAAACATACTTTGAAGAATTCATGAATTTCATAAAATTGTCTGGGATTCGTCCCTTACACAAGTCTTAATAAACTTCGTAATAAAACTAAAACATATAAATCTTAAGCAAGCAAAGCTTCAAGGTGCTTTTCAACCTACTCGCCATCCTGACGAGTGAGAATCGTATCCGGCTGCCCTATACATGGTAAACCTTCAGGTTTTGTGCATGCCAAGTTCTCGGGACTTCAAAACCATCCATAGTCTCTAGCTTGTAGGTTCCTCTACCTTGAACACTCTTGACTCTGTACGGTCCTTCCCAATTCGGGGCAAGCTTCCCTTTTTGTCCTACACCAGATGCTTCTATCTTCCTCAAGACTAGATCGCCTTGTTTAAAAAACCTTTCTTTGACCCTTAGGTTATAGTAGAATGAAGCCTTTTTCTGATATTCTACTATCTTTGCATGTGCCCTATCTCGCACTTCATCGATCAGATCCAGGGCTAACCTTTGCCCTTCCTCATTTTCTTCTGCATTGAAAGCCTGAATCCTTGGAGAGGAATGTGATATCTCTACTGGAACTACTGCTTCTGCCCCATATGCCAACATGAAGGGAGTTGCTCCTGTCGTGACTCTACAGGTAGTCCTTGTAACACCCCCAGATCCGGGGTCGGGGATCCGGGTTGTCACGAGTTCCATTTCCCTTATTAACACCCAATCTTAATAATTTCTCAACTACCCTGTACTGTGACCCCACAATAAACACACACACCACACGTTATAGTCTCAGAGATGAACATCCAAAAATAATCACAAGTCGTTTTATTCCACAATTATATGTCAATACACCTTAAAAAGGTTCTGAATAAATTTACATTTCATTGCCATTATTACAATTCATAAATATACATAAATCTTGTACATCAAAAGTTGAAGCCTAGTCTATTGGTAGTTCCCTACCTCAGCTACAGTGACTTCAATGCCTATAGGAAGCTGCGAAACGCTTCCTATCCGATCGCGAATTGGGAGTTTGGTCCTGTTCATCTTATCTATCTGATGTTGTGTGATGAAAGAAGAAAGCAAGGGTGAGCAGCAAGCCCACCAAAATAATATGTATAATGATTAATAGTATATGAGTCTACTCATAATACTCATGAAAATCTTGGTCAAAAGAAATGAACCAAGTTTGATATCTTAATGCGATGAAGTCGCAAAATATTCAGTATATATACATATATACTTTTCAAAGTAATGGAAGTCCTCTTCCATGTATAATATACACAAAGTCCCATTGTATAACTGTATAAAAATATCGTTGCAAGGTGATCTCATATATCTAACCTTGTCTCAACGTTTTTCTGAAAATCTTTGTCATTCATAAGACAATTATTAATTAGATATAAGTTTAAAAGACGAAGTTACCAAATACTTCACTACACTTATATCATTCCCAAATACTACTTGAACTACCACCGTTCAAGTTATAATCAATTTCAAAAGTTCATCCCACTGATGAGACCACAAGATAAGACTTGAATAGATTCAATCTTTGAAATATTATTGAATGAAATAAAGTTACGAGATACTTTATTTAGTCCCGATATATATATATCCACATATATATATCTCTTAAACATTTCATGGAACCTCTGTTATGCAAAGTATGAACAGAGTTTAAAACATCCAATTAATTTTGGAAAGGAAAAGAATTTTGGCATAAACCCGATATCTCGCTGATCAGGCAAAGATACCAATAAGTAACCTTTTCTACTGTAGATGGATGAATTCCTCACCGGTCATCACCCTGGCCGCATTAGGACCTCGCGCTCGACCGTACCCCGGCCCCTCACGCGTTGATGGACTGCCACCCAGCCACTTACACAATAATAGACCGTACCCCGACCTGTCGCTTATGCCGACTCAATGAGATGGGCTTACTTCCCGAACGTTGGGCAAGTAATCAATTCATTTACCAAATCTGCAACCTCGTTGCGAATATAAAATACACCACAGAGCCGGATTCCCCAGGTTTTGAGCGAGTATTTAAATCCCCCTTTAAAAAGGAAGATCTTAAATATAAAAATGAGTTTTGGGATCCGTTCTGACTTTTAAAAATCATTTTGAAGACTCGAAAACACTTTAAAGAGTGTTTGGAGTAAGGCTGATTTAATGAAGTAAATCAGTCCCCAGAATATTAGAAAATATCTGAATATTATTAATTAAATAATATTCCCATAAAGAATAGTCTTTATAAAAATAATTGAAGTAGAAGTATTAAAATTTATACTTGAAACAAGTATTAAATAACCAAAGATATACTTATATGAAAGTATTATCTTTATTTGAATAATCGAAAATAAGTTTGATTATTAACACCTTATTCTTTAATAAAATAAAGAATATATTTCAGCAAATAATCGGAGTCATAGATCCTCAAATGAATATTCAAATAATATTCAATAAATAAAATAAGCTGAGTCATAATACCTCGAATGAATATTATAAATAATATTCATTAAATAAAATAAAGCAGTCATACATCCTCAAATGAATATTCAAATAATATTCAATAAATAATATAAAAGGAGTCATAAGTCCTCGAATAATATTCGAAATAATATTCAATAATAAAATAAAGATAAAGTTATCGAATAAACCTTATTCGATTAATATTTTGGAAAACTATAACCATATATATATAAATATATATATATATATCCATATCCATATATATATGAAATCTACTCGGGATCCTCGACTCCCGGTTTTAGAAAATATTTTCACCTTTGGGTCCCTATACTAAGGGTATATGCAAGTTACCGCTATCCTCTAGCATAGGTATTATCAACTGAACCAACAGATATATATTTCAAGAATATGAAACAGGCATGCATATATACCATATCACATGCTACAATATATCGCAAGAATTTGCTAATAACAATCATGCATCTATCGCAAGATAATGCATATACACGTGTATTCATCACAACAACAGTATAACGGATAGAATACTTGCCTGAGCGACTGGGGGTTACGAATGGCTCGGGACGAGTCTGGTAACCTATAAGCAACAAGTAAGTTGGAATTAAACCAAAGTCACTTGTAAATCTATGCTTTAACTAACTTAGACTCTAATGCTAGTTTTGCGCTCACCGATTTGCTTAAGTCACTCGGGTACCCTCGGCTCCACCATTTTTAATAATTTAACCTTTACGAGTTTTAAAACGATTCTTTCGCGAATGTCTTACCAACTGCCTAACACACTTACCATAAATGTTTCACACATTAATTAACCCGTTTTGGTCTTTAACCTACATTCCAAAGTAAGGCGAGGGAAAAAGTTTCGTTCGCGAAACGCCGTTACTTGAAACGGTCGTTTCTCCTAAACCGTAAATCGGAATCGAACGAACTACATATCAAAACGAAGCTCGTAACATGAACTATCTAAACATGACAATGGTCAAAACCTAGCAGTGAGTTCAAGGGTTCTGATGTTAAGAACAAAAACAGTCTACGGTAAATCGGACATTACGACGGCTATGTTTACGCGATTTCCCAAATTTAAACCAACTCAAAACAACCACAATCCAACCCCAATTCATAACCCAATCCAAACTCCATCCAAAATACATTACAACAGCCCCAAACCAACTCATTATAATCCATTTACTTACTCCTAAAACTTGAATTTAAACTATACTACATTCTTTAACCAAATCTTAAGATTTCAACAAATCAATCACCACCATTCCAACCCAAACTCTTAAACAAACAAGTTTCATGCTTCACATATACTATACTACTCATAACCATTCCTAAATACTCAAAACTAAAGCTAGGGTTTGAAGTTTTATACCTTCTTGAAGCTTTTAATCAATGAAAGATCCTTGGAAAGCCCATGGAAGCCTTGATCTATGCTTAAGCTACCTTGTCCTTACAAATAAAATCAAGAATCAAAAATTTGTTCTTGAAAGTTACTATTCACCCTAAACTTTTAGGAATTGATTAACTAGGTAAACCTTGGATTCTTGGATCCAAACTTATAGCATAACTAAGTTATGAATTATGGAAGCTAAAGAAACAAACCTTATAATTTTTGAAGGTGTGTAGCTTGAGTTTTTAAAAACTCCTCCTTATTTTTCTTGAAAAGGCCGAGAGCAAGATGAAGAAGAAAGAGAGATTTTTGTGGTTTTGCTTTGATTTGATTTTTGGTTGGTTGTTTTTGTTTTGTTTTAGGTCAATTACCCATTTACCCTTGATTTTGTGTGGCTAATATTCCACCACATCCTTCCCTCTTATGTCATGCTTGCATCACTTTGTGATGCCATCACCCCTCCTTTGTCCTCTTTCTATTGGTTGGATGACATCATTCCCACTAATCCCTTTGATTAACTTCCTAATCGTTTGCCTAATGACCGCTGATCTGTTATACGGTTCGCTTAACTTTCGTTCTCGTTTATCGTTTGAAGGATCATACCCGGGATCTTATTACTTAGGTTCCCTTAACCTTTCTGAATACATTATATTCCTTTTTATGATCCTCTCTTATAATCCTTTAATTTAAATCCTTTTTATCCTGTTACCTTTTTCTCAATTCTTTCCGTATCTAGTGGATTTCCGGGAAAAATCAAAGTGTTCGGATTTGGATTCTGACGATCTTTACATACACTTATATCTCATATAAAGTACTAATAAAATCTCAGAATATCCATATCAGAACCCCTACATAGTGTGGCATGAAAAGTTTTCTCATTCAGCAAAAACACTATTCATAAGGGTTTCAAAATTTCTCAAAAATTGGGGTTATTACAGTCTCCCCTCCTTAAAAGGATTCCGTCCCGGAATCAGATAGAAATAAATAGGGATACTTTCTTAGTATTGCACTTTCTAACTCTCAAGTCAATTTTCCCACATTGTGGTTCTACCATCAAACTCTGACTAGTTTGATAATCCTTCTCCTAAGCACTTGTTCCTTTTCACTCTATAACCCTTCCTGGTTGCTCCATATAGGTTACGTCGGGTTGCATATCTATGCGCTCATATGCCTCTATTTATCTGGCATCTGAATTACACTTCCTTAACATTGATACGTGAAACGCGTTATGACTCGCTACATGTTCTGGGTTAGGGCTAGCTCATGTGCTAACTTCCCAAACGTCTTAATATATCCAAGGGTCCAACAAATTATAGACTTAGCTTTCCTTTCTTTCCGAACCTCATCAATCTTTTCCAAGGGATACCTATATCATTACTAGGTCCCCTATTTCATACTCTTTATCCTTTCGTGTCAAATCAACATACTTATCATGTCCATCTTGGGCTACTACCAGCCGTCCTCTGATTAGATCTATCATATCCTTGGTCCTTTGGACTATTGCGGGTCCGAGCATCTTGCGCTCTACAACTTCATCCTAACATAAGGGAGATCGACATTGTCTTCCCTCAAGGATCTCATAAGGCGACATCTCGATAATGACATATGATCTATTGTCGTAAGATAACTCAATCCGAATTAAGTGATCATTCCAAATTCTTTCAAGTCTATTGCACAGACTCTCATTATAGCTTTTATCATTAGAACTTTTGCTTCTCAATACTTATTCTTTTCCAGTTCGTAATCGCTACTACCTTCCGTTCCTAATATTATACGGGTTATACTTTTGCTCGTTAGCGTTCTATAACCTTTTAATAACCACGTCAACCTTAGTATCACGAATGTGTTCCCATTCCGCATACTACCACCACTTTATTACTCCTTTTTCAGTTATTTCTATTTTCCAAAATTTGATCAATCAAATAGAAGTAAAGGAATTTGTTGAGAGATCACTATGATCATGAACACTTGTTATATCGCATAGTTAGTACAGAAGGTGGCCAGCCTTTAGTACTTGACAAGCAATTAAACAACATGTGGTATCCTACTAGGCTTCTATCACAAAGATAGATAGTCATTCGGCAATACCTCCCCTTCTGGAAGGGTTGTTCTTCTCAGCTTACATGAAATGAAAAGAAGAGAAAAGAACGAACTGAAGAGAATTGTATATATGAAAAAAATATACTGCCACAAAATATCTGGCTTGGAACCTACCTCTGAACTATAGAGGTTTGTCATAGGAGAACAAAACATATACGTATTTATATCAACATCAAGTATTATAGCATCGCATTTCACGTGCCTAAATATTTTCGCTATCCCGTCCATCATTCTATGGACCCATGCTCTTCCTCGAGCTTATACACAATTACCTTTGAAACTCCCTCGACATCGAAAATCGAATCCGGGATCTCATTCTAGACATCATCGTTACTTGAATTCTATGCTTGCACCGCAACCTTCCTCGTATAATAATACGACCCTCTATTGATAAGAAAGAATAATAATTCACTAGGTAGATACTCTACTTAATTAGTCTATCAATGATAACTTATACACTACCACGACCCGATTAGTGGTACTCAATCTCAACACCCATTCAATACAACTCTCACGGTTGTAAACAGCTCATTACTCGCAGAATCATTGCTACCTTACTATGGTCCACCACTGACCTACTGTACTCATTCATTTTCCATGAAGTCTTAATAGCTAACCATACGGAGTCCATACATCTCGTATCAAATCCTTCTAAGGAGGTAACATAATCACCATTTCTGATTCATGAAGAACACTCCTGATCCTGACATACATACATGACATGAAGCATATAAAATTGCAGAAGAGTTTCAATCAAAGCACCGATAGCAGGTTAATACCATTCTTAATCATATGCCTTCAATAGAAGACTTAACTCAAAGGTTTGTTTGGTCCTTTTTGAAACATGGTCCTGGCTTATCTCAAGATAGGACCTTCTAAGATAGATAGCCCGTTCATGGCGATTACACAAATTAAACCTTTACCAACTACTATTACGGTTGGGTATTGCACAGTCATCAGAAGGAATGTCAATCCTTCAAATCATAATACAATCTTCACGGCTTTAACCATTATCATTGTATTCTCCTGGCACGAGCGCCGATAATTATCTTTTTACCTTTAAAGTGTCGGCCACCTCTTTGGCCTTTCCTGATAGTAAAATTTCCTTACAGTCAATGTCATTTTAACCACCTCCAAATAATTTTCTATCTCATTTCAATCGCAGCTTATGTGAAGATGTTTTCTTTAAAGTCTGATGAGTAAAAATAAAAAAATTATCACCATTTTTCCATAAGTTATTGCCTCAGTCTTTAGAGGTTAATCACTGTCACGACTGACTCTCAATTATACTTAGAACATCTTTTATCTTAAGTCCTAATTGCCCTGAACAATTTCGACCTTTACTGGTTCAATTCATACGTTCTCGTGGTTTAACACGTGCCCCACTTGGCATCATTATAATTACGTCATATTTCCTTTATCCACATTTCTATTCTTGAGAATTTTGAATATTACCTTTCTCTTTGTAAAACCTCTAAGGTTATCGTTCAATCGTTCCTCCTGTATTCCCTATATACAGGGCATATCAAAATACCATTTACTAATACCAGAACCATTGTCTATATACTTCTGAAAAATTTCTCCACTGATCCTTAAAGGTTGTTGTTACCTTAACCCTTTCCCAATCATATTGTGAAAACTCATACTGTCCCTATTAAGGGTGAAATGCCAACCTTTATGCATTCCCCTAGGATTCATTTTAAGTTACCGATGTTCTATCCTTAATTCCACCTTTGAAAAGGTACATGCATCCATCCATGGATAAACCAAGTCATATATCCTTGATAGATTATCTTCTTCATCATTCCCACCTCGATAGTCTATACCTAACTTCATAATAACATCCTTATTCAAATTGAGGTCAATTCATATGGCCTCCAAAAGATAACAACGGTTATCCGCTTGTCTTGCCTAATTTGGTAACGATAACAAGGATGTTCTGGAAGATATTGGTCGTGTTCAACGTGAACTTCTTCTTAATAATTCCTTATTTACTTTTGTTGTTTATCTCAACAGTCACCTCAATGTTGGGATATCTTTCATACCTGGCGTCTCCCTTTCTGGGTATCGAGCCACCGGTCTTACATTTCACATTATTGAAGGTCACTTCCTTCATCCAATTTTTTTCCTGATTTCTTACTTTCTTGTCTCCTCAGTCTATCCGTGTCTCAATATTTATCCTTCGAACTATCTCAAGGTTTTCTCGAATCCTCCCAACTTAAAGGGGGTACAATATATGTATCTCTTATGCCTTCAACCATCAATTTTAACTCATGGTGGATCATCATCACCCTGACGATTACATACTTTTCTATTTCTATTGCTATGAGTCTTTAGGGTTTCCTCATACCCAACTCCCTTGTCATTTCTCAAACTCTATTGCCGTTATATTCCTTTCTCTTATCATTATTTCATGAACCAACACAACATAAGCATTGATTTCAAACATCCCGTCATTCTGGATTCGTGTCTACAAAACGAATCTTGACAACTTTTACATCTTAGATTCATAATTCATCATACTCGTCTGCCTTTGTTCTGGCTCTAAAGCTTTTACACTATCTCCATAACCTTGGGAATTACTTTCCCGAAAACAATTGACTGAACTTAAATCAGTTTATTCTAACCTCTGGCTCCGTGCCTTTCTTGGTCTTTCACCAGCAGGTGGTCTCTCTCTTAGGAGGGTAAGTGACAAAAACAGTCTTTTGTGGTTCGTCAATCATTTAGAATATCAAATGATTCCTATATTTCCTTTAGCCAGGCTCTTGCCTCGACTAGGTCAACCTGTTCCTTGGAACTCTGAGAGTTTAGAGACTTAAAGGTCCTGAAAGAATTTCCTATCGCATTGTTTCCTCAAGGTGGTGGTTGGGGATAATAGTCTAAGTTCTGTCTAGACAGGTCCATGAATTGCCGTATAGGAGTACCGTCTCGGGTCTCCTTTCCTTACTCGACTTTCTGTTTCCTTAGTATGAAATGTTTCATCCTACTCCCCATAATTGGGGTCATCTTTTAATTTAAAATCCTCATTTTCCACTTCATCATGTTATGGGTTCCTTTTTGTCTTGGTGGCAACCTCCCTGACTATCACGTTCAGGGTTTGCTCTAACTCTTATTCCTCAAACTAGCTTTCATCTAAGATTTCATCTTTAAGCTCTTAAACATTTGGAACCCAAATTCTATGGGAATACCTCATTATTCCCTTATCATCTCTCTCGGTATTAATCTCATATCTATTTGTTGGCTCTCTGCCTTCATTCATCACTTTTACTGGCACAATATGTTCTTTTCCAATAATTCGGGCTGTATTGCTATCTCAAACAGCTTTTCGGTACCGGCTCCGGTTACCTTCACTACTATTTCCATTTTCTCAAAATCTCTTATAAACTCTCCAAAAGACATTATCATCTTAGTCTCTCCTTTTTACTAAGGGCATCAGCCACCATATTGGCTTTCCCCGAATGATAAAGAATCTCCCAATCATAATTCTTGATTAGCTCTAACTGCCTCCTCTGGCGTATGTTGAGCTCTTTCTACGTAAGAATGTACTAGAGCACTTATGGCTTAGGTAATTCTTGCACTTCTCTCCATACAAGTAGTGCCTCCAATCCTTAGGGTAAAACTATTGCCACGAGCCTAAGCTCATGAGCGGGGATATCGAATTTCATATTACCTTAATTGTCTTGACATGTACGCGATTACCTTACCGTGCTGCATAAGCACGCACCCTAAGCTCTTGTGCGAAGCATCACTACACTTCACAAAATCTCCTTTTCCATTCGGCAATGCCAGCATAGGGGCCATCACCAACCTCTGCTTCAGTTCTTGAAAGCTGTTCTCGCATTTCTCTGTCCATTCGAACTTCTCAGTCTTACGAGTAAGCCGCGTTAAAGGGGTTACTATCTTTACAAACTTGAACGAACCTCCGGTAGTGACCGGCCAATCCTACCTCTGGGAGTTGCCCTAACCATGGTCATCAATTCATCAGTGGTCCTTTATCCAATCTTGCCAGGATCCTCCTTGGGATCCTCCTCAACAACTATCCCTTCTAGGACAACCTCCTCAACCGCTACCTCCTCAATATCAACATCATCCGGTCCTGCGTTAGGACGCTCTATTGGATCCATAATTTGATCTCCAATGAGTAATAAAACATCATCGCGATGTTGCTCCTCAACCTCAGGGTTCGGAGTCCCGCTACCATATACGATAACGAACTACGCTCCTATCACGATATTTATAAGGGTTCCCATAAGGGTTTTAACTGTCAGTACTACGTTAGGTAGTCCGACTATGAACTTGGCAAGAGTTCTTATTATCTTAGTGAACTTATTATCTTAACGTCCCATCATCTCTGAGGTTTATAACGCTTAGCTCTGATACCATTTCTGTAACACCCCCAGATCCGGGGTCGGGGATCCGGGTTGTCACGAGTTCCATTTCCCTTATTAACACCCAATCTTAATAATTTCTCAACTACCCTGTACTGTGACCCCACAATAAACACACACACCACACGTTATAGTCTCAGAGATGAACATCCAAAAATAATCACAAGTCGTTTTATTCCACAATTATATGTCAATACACCTTAAAAAGGTTCTGAATAAATTTACATTTCATTGCCATTATTACAATTCATAAATATACATAAATCTTGTACATCAAAAGTTGAAGCCTAGTCTATTGGTAGTTCCCTACCTCAGCTACAGTGACTTCAATGCCTATAGGAAGCTGCGAAACGCTTCCTATCCGATCGCGAATTGGGAGTTTGGTCCTGTTCATCTTATCTATCTGATGTTGTGTGATGAAAGAAGAAAGCAAGGGTGAGCAGCAAGCCCACCAAAATAATATGTATAATGATTAATAGTATATGAGTCTACTCATAATACTCATGAAAATCTTGGTCAAAAGAAATGAACCAAGTTTGATATCTTAATGCGATGAAGTCGCAAAATATTCAGTATATATACATATATACTTTTCAAAGTAATGGAAGTCCTCTTCCATGCATAATATACATAAAGTCCCATTGTATAACTGTATAAAAATATCGTTGCAAGGTGATCTCATATATCTAACCTTGTCTCAACGTTTTTCTGAAAATCTTTGTCATTCATAAGACAATTATTAATTAGATATAAGTTTAAAAGACGAAGTTACCAAATACTTCACTACACTTATATCATTCCCAAATACTACTTGAACTACCATCGTTCAAGTTATAATCAATTTCAAAAGTTCATCCCACTGATGAGACCACAAGATAAGACTTGAATAGATTCAATCTTTGAAATATTATTGAATGAAATAAAGTTACGAGATACTTTATTTAGTCCCGATATATATATATCCACATATATATATCTCTTAAACATTTCATGGAACCTCTGTTATGCAAAGTATGAACAGAGTTTAAAACATCCAATTAATTTTGGAAAGGAAAAGAATTTTGGCATAAACCCGATATCTCGCTGATCAGGCAAAGATACCAATAAGTAACCTTTTCTACTGTAGATGGATGAATTCCTCACCGGTCATCACCCTGGCCGCATTAGGACCTCGCGCTCGACCGTACTCCGGCCCCTCACGCGTTGATGGACTGCCACCCAGCCACTTACACAATAATAGACCGTACCCCGGCCTGTCGCTTATGCCGACTCAATGAGATGGGCTTACTTCCCGAACGTTGGGCAAGTAATCAATTCATTTACCAAATCTGCAACCTCGTTGCGAATATAAAATACACCACAGAGCCGGATTCCCCAGGTTTTGAGCGAATATTTAAATCCCCCTTTAAAAAGGAAGATCTTAAATATAAAAATGAGTTTTGGGATCCGCTCTGACTTTTAAAAATCATTTTGAAGACTCGAAAACACTTTAAAGAGTGTTTGGAGTAAGGCTGATTTAATGAAGTAAATCAGTCCCCAGAATATTAGAAAATATCTGAATATTATTAATTAAATAATATTCCCATAAAGAATAGTCTTTATAAAAATAAGCTGAGTCATAATACCTCGAATGAATATTATAAATAATATTCATTAAATAAAATAAAGGAGTCATACATCCTCAAATGAATATTCAAATAATATTCAATAAATAATATAAAAGGAGTCATAAGTCCTCGAATAATATTCGAAATAATATTCAATAATAAAATAAAGATAAAGTTATCGAATAAACCTTATTCGATTAATAGTTTGGAAAACTATAACCATATATATATATAAATATATATATATATATATCCATATCCATATATATATGAAATCTACTCGGGATCCTCGACTCCCGGTTTTAGAAAATATTTTCACCTTTGGGTCCCTATACTAAGGGTATATGCAAGTTACCGCTATCCTCTAGCATAGGTATTATCAACTGAACCAACAGATATATATTTCAAGAATATGAAACAGGCATGCATATATACCATATCACATGCTACAATATATCGCAAGAATTTGCTAATAACAATCATGCATCTATCGCAAGATAATGCATATACACGTGTATTCATCACAACAACAGTATAACGGATAGAATACTTGCCTGAGCGACTGGGGGTTACGAATGGCTCGGGACGAGTCTGGTAACCTATAAGCAACAAGTAAGTTGGAATTAAACCAAAGTCACTTGTAAATCTATGCTTTAACTAACTTAGACTCTAATGCTAGTTTTGCGCTCACCGATTTGCTTAAGTCACTCGGGTACCCTCGGCTCCACCATTTTTAATAATTTAACCTTTACGAGTTTTAAAACGATTCTTTCGCGAATGTCTTACCAACTGCCTAACACACTTACCATAAATGTTTCACACATTAATTAACCCTTTTTGGTCTTTAACCTACATTCCAAAGTAAGGCGAGGGAAAAAGTTTCGTTCGCGAAATGCCGTTACTTGAAACGGTCGTTTTTCCTAAACCGTAAATCGGAATCGAACGAACTACATATCAAAACGAAGCTCGTAACATGAACTATCTAAACATGACAATGGTCAAAACCTAGCAGTGAGTTCAAGGGTTCTGATGTTAAGAACAAAAACAGTCTACGGTAAATCGGACATTACG